>NW_022712725.1:333822-340881 GCF_011630105.1 Anneissia japonica
GTTATATCCATCGCATACTTTCGATGTAGGAATGCACAATTTGTCTTTGCATTCAAATTCATAACTTGTACATCCACAGTCCTTCTCATCTTCACCCCAAGCACAGTCGTTATATCCATCGCATACTTTCGATGTGGGGATACAAGATTTGTCTTTGCATTCAAATTCATAACTTGTGCAACCGCAGTCCTTCTCGTCTTCATCCCAAACACAGTCGCTGACACCATTGCATACTTTTGATGTAGGAATGCATGATTTATCTTTGCATTCAAATTCATAACTTGTACATCCACAGTCATTTTCGTCTTCACCCCAGGTACAGTCGTTATATCCATTGCATACTTTCGATGTAGGAATGCACGATTTGTCTTTGCATTCAAATTCATAACTTGTACATCCACAGTCCTTCTCGTCTTCACCCCAAGCACAGTCGTTATATCCATCGCATACTTTCGATGTAGGAATACACGATTTGTCTTTGCATTCAAATTCATAACTTAAACATTTACAGTCCTCCTCATCTTCACCCCAAGCACAGTCGTTATATCCATCGCATACTTTCGATGTAGGAATACACGATTTGTCTTTGCATTCAAATTCATAACTTGTACAACCACAGTCCTTCTCGTCTTCACCCCAAGCACAGTCGTTATATCCATCGCATACTTTCGATGTAGGAATACACGATTTGTCTTTGCATTCAAATTCATAACTTGAACATTTACAGTCCTCCTCGTCTTCACCCCAAGCACACTCGTCATATCCATCGCATACTTTTGATGTAGGAATACACGATTTGTCTTTGCATTCAAATTCATAACTTGTACATCCACAGTCCTTCTCGTCTTCACCCCAAGCACAGTCGTTATATCCGTCGCATACTTTCAAGGTAGGAATACACGATTTGTCTTTGCATTCAAATTCATAACTTGTACAACCACAGTCCTTCTCGTCTTCACCCCAAGCACAGTCATTATATCCATCGCATACTTTCGATGTAGGAATACACGATTTGTCTTTGCATTCAAATTCATAACTTGTACATCCACAGTCCTTTTCGTCTTCGCCCCATATGCAGTCATTATAGCCATCACATAGTTTTGATGCCAGTACACAATTGCCATTGTTGCACCTAAACTCCAAGTTTGAACAATCACAGTTGTCTTCATCTTCTGAATTAAGGCAATCAAATGTATTATCACACTGCCAAGCTTTTGGAATACATGAGCCTTGCTGGCACCGGAATTCATCTTCATGACAAACGTTAGTGGTACATACATGTATTTCTTCGTCGTCATGTTCTGGACAATCGACAACGCCATCACACAGCCATGATCTATTAATACATCTACCATTTGAGCACAAAAATCGGTCTCCAGGACATGAACTTCTCAGCAAACACTTCACAGGGTCTTCATCCTCATGACCATAACAATCAGACATTCCATCACAGGTGAATTCATACGGCAAACAACTGCCATCACTGCATTGGAACGAGCAACCGGGGTTGTCTTCTCTCCGTTGAACAATGTCTCGGGTGTTGCAGATTGCAGCAGATTCATCCTCTGACCTAGGACAATGCTGAATGTTGTCACAGAGCTTTCTCAAGCTCATACAATTCCTTTCACTAGAACACGAAAAACCGGAGATGCCATTATCGAGACTGCATCGACCTGTGGCAGAAAAGTGATTAACGAAAATTAGCCGCTACTACACCTACACCGCAGGGCAGTTTTCATAAAAATTTGTTTATTTTATTTAATAATTTTAAATGCATATTTTTTTACTATTGGCGTATATCATAGCATTAAATGCTGTTTTTAGAGCTAATTGAGGTACATTGAAGCTTGTGTATTTGCACACTTACCAACTTGAAAATCTAGTAGGCCAAACAACCGGCCGCCGTTGGAACGTTTCACTTGAAAGCTCTGTACAATGAAAAATTATTATTATTATATATATTATATATGTATATATAAATATTTATATTTATATATATATTTTAATGGAATAAAAGTTATATATATATATATATGTATGTATATACATACTATAATTAGGCCTACATAAACTAGAGGGTGCACTCGCTTCGCTCCCTTACAATCTAGTGTGCGACACCGTGATTATTTTGATATAATGAACACGATGACCACTAAAAAGAAAATAGGTTGCATGTTGCCTGTTATAAACCTCATGGACAATTAGCGTTGCGTTTAGGTACAGATTTTGATAGCAGTTTAATATCATTTTTATAAAATAATATATTATAATATATATAGTAACATAAAATATTTAGAACCATTTTATGAAACAGAAATAGAGTTATTGATATGGGGAAATATTTTGTGTATTAAATATTTTCCTTGGAAATAAACTTTTTCCATTAAAATTAATATTATTTGCAATACGTATGCCAGGGGCAGCCAGCCCTCAAAATTAACGCCGGCATTCGGCAATGCCGATGTAAACGGCGAAGTGCAGCTGCCCAACGCCAACGTGAAAATTTTAGGCCTAGCCCAAGCTAACCCAGGCCTATGCTGGTACCAGTTGTACCAGTTGTGGTAAACACTACTTTATTCTTAATGAAATCAAGTTATTTAATGTCTTTTATATTGTATTATGAGTAAATGTGAATAAAATCAAACTGGATTGTATGTTTCATGCTATATTGTTTTTAACCTGCCTTTTCGGTCTGACATTTTTTTTTCTAAACAACACATTCTTTGTGAAAAAACATTAGGTCGGGGTTCCTAAACTCTGCCTGCTAATTGGTTAATTTTGTTCGTGGGGTCATGATTGGTCAAAATGTGCTTGGCTGTGATGACGTCAGATCGCCCAAATTTTTGTAGTGCATGACGGCTTGCAGACAGAAACAAGCTCAGTGTAAACAGATTAATTTTTAAAGTTTTATTAAAACAAATAAGAAACCCTCATGGTTTTATTTAACAGTCAAATCTAAAAAATTTTTATTTCATTCTCTACAAATTTTCTCCATAATTAGCAACATGTTTTTGAGGAATGAGTGAAGCTAGGCATTTGTAACACACAGATGAATCTACAACTTCCAAATCCGAATTAAACGTCCACTAAAAAAATGTCAGTCGTAGAAACTTGCTTTGGGTTCCGTCTTCATTTCAAGTTGATCGATTTTTAAGGATTAGGCAAGGCGATAATGCACTTTATAAACAATATTAAGGCATAACTTTCAAGTTAACATTAACATTTATGCCTACCGGTGTGGTGTTTTAATTAATAGATAATCCCTATGGCAATGCAATTGGGACCGAGCTACAGTAGCTGTACGACGAGCAGCGAGCCCAAAATCATGTAATCAACCAAATTTCATGGTGGCAGGCCAGTAGAGTAGGGCGCCGCGTATCGGCTGTGTGTATAAAAACTTAGGGTAGTTTTTAGGTATTAGTTATTCTATAGTCCATCTATTCTTGTACTTATAGCCGAGACCTATTTAATAATTGGATAGGCTAGGCCCCCAGCTTTCAAGTTAAAAAAGGAACATTAATAATATTATTATTACTATCATCAATATAATATTGTTATTGTTAATAATGTACAACATGCGATTGCCCTATTACTAATAATTGTAATTTTATTATTTTTATTTTATTATTACTACTATTTTTATTATTTTTATTTTTATTATTACTATTATTATTATTAACAACAATAATAACAATAACAATAACAACATTAACATTTTTTCCAACCTGGTCAAGGGTGGCGCCAGGATTTGCTCGACAGGGGGGTCAGATTTCCCAGACGAAAGCAAAATGGGCGTGGTCGAGCTTTGATTAAAAGGTTTCGAAATGGTACAGGGGGCGAAGAAGCCGTAAATTTTGACAATTTAAGGGTTTCAAAGTCTTATTTAATCGATCTTATTTTTTTTATTATTTTTATTATTATTATTAACAACATTTAACATTTTCCAACCTAGGACCAATAATCTTTATAATCGCATACTACGGTACCTCAACCACATTTTGACGGTAATTATGTGTTGACGGGGAAGGGGAGGGGTGGGTGTGGTATGCCTGCTGAGAAGGAGGGTTTGAGAGGGGTGTCCCCCTCCCCAATGAGATTTTGTTTTAAATAGGGACCTCTGAATGGCCAGAAATGGCACTCTCTACGACTGCGAAAGTCATGTTCTGGCTTGGTGAAGGCCAGTATTAATTTTTATTTTTTTATTTTTATATGCTGAGGGCATACACCCCTGCCCCACCCCGCACTGCCTCTAGGTGCCTGGAAATTTCACTGTCATACCGTCTGCATCCACCCCAGTGCAGTACTGTTACTATTTTCTCCCTGTATGAATGCATGTCAATATACAGTTTCATGTACGAATTATAAATACAAGTGAAAATTTGTTATTGATAAAAATTATACGCCTACTTTGTATAAACAAGCAATTATGAAATAAATTTCAATCAACATCAGATCATGTAATATTAGATAATAGGATATAACAGGCAACTGATGCTAAGTTAGGCACATAAGAATATATTTCACCTTAATATATATCATTATATATATATAAAAATGAAATAGTATACACTATATATACTCGTATAAAAATTACGAATTAGATAAATGAATATAATGTTTAGAAAAGGCCATCCTTTGCAAGTCGAAAATAGCATCGCAAGCAGCCCAACCCTCCCTTATTACCTGTAAAAGGTAGTTTTAGCTGCACAACTTTAACCTTGACTTTAACATTAGTACCCAACATGCAGCGCGATAGCTCTGCTCCTTTAGTAAACAAATCATAATACGCATGCGCAAACCCGTAACTAACGTACGTCGAGCACGTAAAATCCTGAAATTAACATACTCCGCAACGCAAGATGAATAAATTATGACGTCATAAAACTGCCTAATATTATAAACATAGGCAGTTCATACACTGCCGCGAGAGGGCCTGGCTCGCATGATATGACGCATTTCCGGAAAAAACTGTTACAATTCTGTAAATGCAAAATACGCTAGCTGGGTCATTCCGTGCCAACTCAACAAATGGGATGGCTGGGTACCGTCTCAGATTTTCTTGAAACTCGGATATAATGTGCACCAACATGTCTGACAAACAAACCCAAAATTTGACTTGCCAATTCCAAATCGTACAGAAGTTACGGCCATTTGAAATTTTAGGGTCATACCCCTTTTTAGCTCTCAATTATGACATATAAATACCCTGTTAGGAAAATGTTGTTTCGTAAAGACCCTAACTTATTTGGTTGCGTAATTTTTCTTCCATTTTTAGACTCCACCAAAATCAGTTTTTAAAATGGGTCTTATCCAACAAATTATTAATATATAGTTGGAAATGTTTCGCAACAAAAATTTCCGGATTTTAGGGGGTAATCGTAGTTATAGTCCAATCTTCCCCAATTATTTATATGTAATGAAGACCATCTGATGATGCTTATGTTGTCTCATTACCAAAGAACATATCATTTATCACTGTTGGCCCATTTTATATCTTATTAACTCCCTGAAATGTAACCGTTTTATAAATACAATAAAACCGTGATACGTTAACCTTAACCACACCCTCCACACAGCACCCTCCACACAGGAAGAAATTGGGGGCCACCCCGCATAAATACAATTGTCATACTGTTGTCTAATATTTAGGGCAAATAGAAAAATTTATTAAATTATCACTCCCACCCGCGTCAAAAATTAAATTTAAAAAAAAAAAAAAAATATGGATGCGGGAATAAAAAAAAAATTTTTTTGCCGCATCAATTATTTCAACAGCATAAAAATAACTATGCAACTGTGTGAATTCAAATACATTTTATTTAAAAAACCATAAAATTAAACCAGTTTTTATACAATATTTACTATTACAGGCCAAATATAAACAGTCCCTCCCTCATCGATAAAAACAAAAGCGAAATAATCTATTGTTCCAATAAAAAAAAAATCAATTTAAAAAAATAAAAGTTTGATATTAAATCTAATAATTTTTTATATGTGCCCTTAGTGATTTTCATACAATGAATAGGCCAACGTATTTTCTATATTTCAACAACTTATATTTCACAACTTCTTATCTCCTTTTTTGACTAACTGTAAATCAGTTCAAAACTACATCTGTAAGAGTACGTTGGGTTTTTTGTGTGGATTTATAGCCATTTACAAAGGCAGCCCACTCAACCTCTAGCCAACCACTTATATTGTTATTTTTTTGGAGGACCAACAAGGGATTGATTGCAATTCAATAACACACCTACTAATCTAATATAAATCACACGTTTTGAGGCCTCAACACATCATCATCAAGCTATAATGCTTGATTTCTACCGGGATACTGTACTAGGCTATCTGGTCAAAAACACAGGTGTTTGGTAAACAGTCACAAGGAATTAGTAGGGTGTTGTATGTTTCTGAGTTCTGTGATTGTTGACAAATATATGGAGTGTTTTCCCGAAAAATATTATCAATGTGTTGCTGTGTCTAAATTGATTACCCTAATTCTTATGGAATTATAAATTTGTAGACTTGGAGATTAGATGCAAGTTTGTTATAAATAATAGTGCATTTTTTTTTGTATTGAGTATTGAGTGGATACCGTAACGGTGCATACGTTAACTTTATGAAAAGATTGTGAAAGAGCAGGCGACAGTTTTTGTTCACTGTCAATTATTATTTTGTTAATGACATCGGATAAAACATTTTTGAAAGGCAAAACAAAACAATTGGTTGGTTGATTGGTTCATAATGCTTATAGATTCAAGTGGGGTTGAATGCACATAATTATAGGCAAGGTATATATTTATTAAGGTCTTACCCTCAAACAAGGCCAGCCATACCTGGCTTATGAGAGACAAAATATAATAGTACAATTGAAGAATGGAGTGTAAACAGCAAAATATATAATACTGTAATGCTAATTACGGTTAAATAAAAAACCCTTTATGTTTTTCCAAAATCATATAAGTAAATTTAGCAACATGAAAAAGGTTACCATTAGAAATCATAGTTAAATTTTTGCATCTCAGGTAAGTTGGAAAATATTGGATCGATATTAATCGTAAT
>NW_022712725.1:343144-416947 GCF_011630105.1 Anneissia japonica
CCCCTTTTTAGCTCTCAATTATGACATATAAATACCCTGTTAGGAAAATGTTTCGGAAAAAACCTATTATTACTTATTTGGTTGCGTAATTTTTCTTCCATTTTTAGACTCCACCAAAATCAGTTTTTAAAATGGGTCTTATGCAACAAATGATTAATATATAGTTGGAAATGTCTCGCAACAAAAATTTCCGGATTTTTAACTCATCATTTTAGGGGGTAATCGTAGTAATAGTATGATTTTCCAATTATTTATATGTAATGAAGACCATCTGATGATGCTTATGTTGTCTCATTACCAAAGAACATACCATTTATCACTGTTGGCCCATTTTATATCTTATTAACTTCCTGAAATGTAACCGTCTTATAAATACAATAAAACTGTGATACGTTTAACCACACCCTCCACACAGGGAAGAAATTGGGGGCCACCCCGCATAAATACAATTGTCATACTGTTATCTAATATTTAGGGCAAATAGAAAAATTTATTAAATTATCACTCCCACCCGCGTCAAAAATTAAACCAAAAAAAATGCGGGAATAAAAAAAAAAGTTTTTTTTGCCGCATCAATTATTTCAACAGCATAAAAATAACTATGCAACTGTGTGAATTCAAATACATTTTATTTTAAAAAACTATAAAATTAAACCAGTTTTTATACAATATTTACTATTACAGGCCAAATATAAACAGTCCCTCCCTCATCGATAAAAACAAAAGCGAAATAATCTATTGTTCCAATAAAAAAAAAAATCAATTTAAAAAAATAAAAGTTTGATATTAAATCTAATAATTTTTTATATGTGCCCTTAGTGATTTTGATACAATGAATAGGCCAACGTATTTTCTATATTTCAACAACTTACTATTTCACAACTTCTTATCTCCTTTTCTGACTAACTGTAAATCAGTTCAAAACTACATCTGTAAGAGTACGTTGGGTTTTTTGTGTGGATTTATAGCTATTTACAAAGGCAGCCCAATCAACCTCTAGCCGACCACTTATATTGTTATTTTTTTGGAGGACCAACAAGGGATTGATTGCAATTCAATAACACACCTACTAATCTAATATAAATCGCACGTTTTGAGGCCTCAACACATCATCATCAAGCTATAATGCTTGATTTCTACCGGGATACTGTACTAGGCTAGCTGGTCAAAAACACAGGTGTTTGGTAAACAGTCACAAGGAATTAGTAGGGTGTTGTACATGTTTCTGAGTTCTGTGATTGTTGACAAATATATGGAGTGTTTTCCCGAAAAATATTATCAACGTGTTGCTGTGTCTAAATTGATTACCCTAAATACTTATGGAATTATAAATTTGTAGACTTGGAGATTAGATGCAAGTTTGTTATAAATAAGTGCATTTTTTTTGTATTGAGTATTGAGTGGATACCGTAACGGTACATACGTTAACTTTATGAAAAGATTGTGAAAGAGCAGGCAACAGTTTTTGTTCACTGTTAATTATTATTTTGTTAATGACATCGGATAAAACATTTTTGAAAGGCAAAACAAAACAATTGGTTGGTTGGTTGGTTGGTTGATTGGTTCATAATGCTTATATATTGGCAGAACTTCAAGTGGGGTTGAATGCACATAATTATAGGCAAGGTATGTATTTATTAAGGTCTTACACCCTCAACAAAGGCCAGCCATACCTGGCTTATGAGAGACAAAATATAAAATTGAAACAATATAATTAAAGTATGGAGTGTAAACAGCAAAATATATAATACTGTAGTGCTAATTACGGTTAAATAAATAACCCTTTATGTTTTTCCAAAATCATATAAGTAAATTTAGCAACATGAAAACAAAGGTTACCATTAGAAAACATAATTAAATTTTTGCATCTCAGGTAAGTTGGAAAATAATGGATCGATATTATTAATCGTAATGCATCATAAAATTCACAAACCATAAAACAATGAAATTCATCTTCAATTAAATCAGAGTCGCACACTGGGCAAATTCTTTGGTCGAGGGGGATGTTTTTATATCTTCCGGTTTCAACAGAAATCGGGGAAAATGCGTAACGAAAGAGTGTATAAGCCCTTCTGAAACATCTTTTCATGAAGTTCTTAACTACTGTATACGATCTTCAGTAAATAATTCAAATTTGAAATTACGGTAAATTTTAGGCTTATTTCATTGTCTGCAGTCAGTTGGTTGTTACCATACACCAGTGATGCTGGAGTACAGCAACATGAAACTGTTTACCGTATGTAATGCAAACTATTTATGTAATGCATGAATAAAGTTCAGGGTTTGTGAAAATGAGTACGCTGCGGTATTCATTTTCACACAGCTGGTCAGCTAACATGTGCAAATGTTACATGAACACCTGACAAGGAAGGTGCAATATCACATTCGGTTGCCTAGCATACGTCTGTAGTGTGTGTGTGTGTGTGTTGGGGGGGGGAGGGGACGGTAAACATAAGTTGGTTAGCCAACAATATGCAAATGTTACATAAAACCTGGGAAGGATGGCACTCACGTTCTGTTGCCTAGCCCACTGTACGGATGTACTGTGTAGCGGGGGACGATTAGGCTATTTATTAGTAAAACTAGGCCTTCCAAAGAAATAAATTAAAATAAGAAAAAAAAATTAACCAAAGTAACAACTCCCTGGTAAGAATAACCAAGGAGGTATTTATACCTCCTTGGAATAACTCAGTTGCAGACGTACCTTGTTTAGTATTAGACAACGGGGCTCTTGTAGCACTAGCTAGGCAAAGCATCCATTTCCAAAGCAGTGGTGTTTATCCATGAAAAAAGCACGCCGGGAAAGTTTGACGTACCAGGAAAAGGTGACGTAATCTTATGGCGTATGCATGTTAACTATATCAAAGAGTATTATTATACTCTTTGACTATATTGTGAATGTGACGTCACCAAAAAAATTCTATATACAACAAAAATATTATTAACTACAAGGTTTGTGGGTGTAAATTCCATAATACGAATTAAGGGTAGCACCATCTCCTTGCCATACAAATTACAGCTCTCACTGACGTCTCATTTAAGAAACTCAGAAAAATACGGGTAGCTAAGTTTTTCTCGCAAATCTGACTTACACTGAGGGCGGCGTTCCGGGAACCCTGCGTCGAGTCCTGCATTCGTTTTACCAAAATACAATCAACGTCTACCACAATCGGTATACAACATGGAAAATGTATACACATCTTCACTTAAATCGCTATTTGCTATTTAAAAAGTCAAAAATCTACCAAAATGATCCATCTTTTGTGGCTAATAGAATCCTAGGACCAGCACTAAATTTCTCTATTTAGAGGATTAAGAAATACATTAAATGGTTTAGAAGTACATCAGTTAATGCATGCTGCATATATCTATAGTAAAAAGATTTCTTTGACATCCAGACATTAATTCCTGTACTTGTTGTAAGCAACTTCCCATTAAAATATTACTTGTATCACTATTACTCAAAATACAAATCATCATCCTGTGAGGTGCATTGGCTAATATTTTTATGTTCAAGCGCCCTCACAACAAGATTCATTACAAAAATAATAGCATTCATCACTATTTTAGAGTGGTCTTTAAGTGGAGGACAACATTTTGATTTGGGTTTTCCAAAACCATGGTCATTGGTCTCGAAATAGAGGGAGCCTTTAATATTGGATGGAGACCTGTATGATAATTATTAATTCGAATTTAAATGTTCATTGAACATTTCAGTTTATGTATTCAAAAATACACGCAGTCTCGAACTTAAAAGTATGATCACTCTGTTAATGTAGATGCAGCTTAGTTGTAGAAACCGAAAGGTCCACTGATTAATCTCAGATAAGAAAATATAATACATACTCCAAGTATTGAAATGCACGCCATCTTGTTGGGACTCAAAATTTCGACATTCTTAGTTGTAGAGGATTTTAAAAAGTGCTCATATTTAATCCTATTAAAAAAACTCATATTTAATCCTATTAAAATATAATTTTTTTTTATTGCCGTAAAAACAGTGGCAGATCCAGTGCTGGCGACCGCTCACCACATTAATTGAAGTCGCCAAAAAATCTCCAACCAGCGGCGCACAGTGGTCCAGAATGAAGTCAAAGTGTGCCAAAATTAATTACTCATTACAGAAGGTAATCTAAACGAATATAAGACTTACCTGGAGGTTTGCATACCCGTAGAATTCAATAAAAGCATTTTCAAATCTATATGACGTCATTTTTGTACTGTTTTCTGATTGGACGATGTCAGTTTTCATTGTAATACCAAAACAAGTTCATATTTCAATGATTTTTGAAATGTTTAGGGAGGTTTGGGACAAAGGAACTTCTGGAGAATCTTTTTGTATTTTCCATGACGTCATCAAAATACATTTTTCTGATTTGACCGGGCCAAAAGTGTTTTAGGCATTTTTTTAGTAAGATTCCGGTTTGCGCCTCAGGGGTGACGCCTGAATTCGTCGGGAAGAAATAAAATGTGTATGTATTTTCTACACAAGTAGACTTTAAAATCGAGTCTTCTTTAACGCCCCTTGCAATGCTGCATAAAGAAGTTCAGTGCGTACATTTTATGTCAACATCAAATGTCAACATCTCTTGTACTTTACTCTTGTGCGAACTCTCTGAAAGATCCTCCCATACTTCGATAGGTTTGGGCTGTCTCTTGTGGGTTTTCTCTAGGTGTTGAAAGAATGTTTCTGTTCTGTGTAAAAACATACGGTAATAACTTCATTCGAAAACGGAATCCTGTTGTCAAGCCACGAGTTATTTTTTTAGAAACCCAGCAAACACGTGTTTACTTTCTTATAACGTTCGTGACGAACGTTGTGGTTAGGTATGTCACAAAATAACGTTAACAACGTTGTAGGAACGTGCAAACGTTGTGAAATTATGTTCAGTACGTATTTATGGTTCTACAAAATCAAGTTTTCAACACAAAACTGTAACGTTATTGTCACGTTATCATAACATAGTATTGTTTGTTGGGAAGGTCGTTACTACTCGCGTAGTAGCTCACCTCTTAAGTTGAAACAGGAAGCTTTTCAAAGTCTTTGGTGGCTTTGAATAAAGTTAAAAACAATTGACGCCTAGATATAGGCCTGCTTGTAGATATAATCTTCATTATGATATATATATATATATATATATATATGGATTATTAGGCTGCTCAAAATTTAATAAAGTATTCTAAACAGCAACAAAATATTACAAGATTTGCTACTGTTAAATCACGAGCAGTTTGTCAATTTTTGGAGTGTTTTTCCCACGCTTTGCATGAACTGGTTGAGTAGACGAGCGTACATCCCTACTGATTGAGGTTTGCTCTAATTAAACTGTATCTCATTTGTGCGAAAACAAGACTGATAAAAGTGCACCTAGCTCGCAAAGTTGCAAAATGTAGCAGCTAAATTTGGTACCATCATAAAGCTAAGGCTATACTGAAGATGGTGATGTAAAAATTAAAGCATGAATCCACATGAATCTAAACTTTCTCTCCTATTTTTCTAAAAATAGGTTTTTAAATATTTTTTCTGCCGTTTAAACAACGATTTATTATTGATGCAAACTTCAAATTTAAACCAAAACATATTTGTGTTCCCCAATTTATATACAAAAAACGTGTACATTTTAAAGTAATTCCGAATTTTCTGTAAGAAAAAAAAATGTGTTTTTATATAATATAGTCAATTATAGCATTTGAAATATTTAGAGAGAAATTTCCGACATTTGTTAAAAAATACCATCCTTAAAATTCGTTTAAATGTAAAATATTTTCAGGATAGATTCACCAGGGTATACCCTTCTTCAATCATGTGAAAAAAGTGTAAAAGCCATAGTCACCAAAATGGACTTTTGGCACACTTTGATTTCGCCCCGGCCCACTGTGCGGCGTAGCTAGGTGCGAAAGGGTCCCAGTGCAAGATTAATTGCCGGACCCTTTGATATGATAGGGAAATTCCAAAAATTCATTGTAAGAATTTCTTCTTAACCCCTACTCCTAAAGGACTAGGTTAGTAATAAATACTAATGATAATCGGATTTGTAACTATTTTAAGGGGGCATATTCGGTCTCAGCAGCTATTCTAAATTAATCAAGAAAAATGGTAGCACGTAAAATTGGCGGATCTGGGAATTCGAAATAGAGGGGCAAGGAGATATTTTCACAAACAGAAGATGTAGACCTCCTCAGACCCACCATGGTTGGTTGGGGCTGAGGTAAGAAAATTTATTATTATAGTACCTGTAGATAGCCGGAAATGGCACTCGCAGACTTAATAATTTAATTAATATATTTTCCTTTTTTTTAAATCAACAATAATTAGACCTACTCCTCTAAAAAAAGGAATAATATTGAGAGGCTCGCTGGCCGTATTTTTTTTTCTTAAATTAAATTGGAAATTACTTTAAATTATTTTAGGTCTATTTATGAATGAGCCACTAATTATAGTCCTGGGCCCCAGTGCTTTGCACTGGCTGCACTGCCCGTAGCGACGCCAATGTCTAACAAATTGTGCAATTATTTAGTTATCAACAATGATTATCATCAGCATTATCATTAATATTATTATTATCACAATTAATTATTGTTATCCTTATTAACCCTCATCATTAAGGCTATCAATATCATATCGTCGTCTTCATCGTCATCATACTTGCCATAATCATTTCCATTTTCATCGCCAACATCATTATACCCATCATCATTATAATTATTTTTATTAATTTTAATTCAAATGCTCATTGGACATTTCAGTTTATGCATATATAAATACATGCAGGCCTAACAAATTATCAGTGTTGTAGCTATGGAAATACCCCACCTTAGGTCCCATCCTCTTTAACGACAGGTCTCGTATCTTGTACTCTCTTCCCGCATAAAGACCCTGGAAACGCCATTTAATTATTTTGCTTGTGTGGACTACGGTTCCATTCACGCAAATGGTATTTCTTAATCTTGTATGCTGAACATCCACTACCATTTGCAACCTCTATAAAGACAAATTAAACAACTCACATTATTGACTGGATTTTGCACATACGCTTGAAATAGTAGATCACCTGCTGCTAGGATAGTTAATAGAATAAAAACACGGAGAAGCAGCATTTTTCTCTAACACGAATTCTCGTCCGCTGGAAGCACGCTGACCGTCGATTCACTGTGTGAATACCTTTTAAACGTCGATTACGTAACTGGTAAATTTGAATATAGGCCTAGGTCTGTTTCCACAGTTGCATTGCTTGAACATGATGAATACGTGAAAAAAAATGTCTGACATGGATTATAAACATTACGTTATTTTCATGTTGTGTACCTGTGGTATGATATGTACCTACGGGCGACCGTCGACAATTACAATTAACTATGGAATGTATGTTAGTATGTTTTGTTTTTAATTTGAATTAACCATAACCACTACTGGTATGTAATTGATTGTTAAGCCTAAAGTTGAATTAAAGTAATCTCGGCTCAACCAAATCTTTTGTATCGTATAGTCATAAATACTCGGTTTGTGTGATATTACTTTAGCAAGTAATTCAATGTTAATATTACACTCGCCTTAGTGTGGCCCTACAATATTGATTATGACATCATATTTTGTCGCAGTATGCAATTCTATTTTAGCATGTAAGCCTATTATTGGATAGTAAATGTGGGAAGAGGATATACAGTACCACCAGTTCTCTTAGATCCGTCGCTACAAACAACTTTTGTTGTATGCGATAAAAAAGTTTACATATTTGTTCAATCAATTAAAAAGTTTAAAATAGAAATTAGTTTTACCTGCATGACGAATAGTAAATGATGTTAACTAAGGTAAGCAACTAATGGGTTCAACAAAAAATATTATTTTCCTACAACAATCTTAATGTTAATATATATTATATTATCAGTCTTGAGCACGACTTCCCAAATACTAAAACACGAGAAAGAAGAAGTAAAGACATCGTATTTGGTAAGTTATTATTCTTTTTGATATTAATTTTCATAGCATATTTACATCATGTTAACGGTTCACAAATGAGAAAATAGAAATGTCGATAATTTAACATTACATTTGGTATATACAAATTAGTTAAATATATTGCCAGTTATCTCTATATAAAACTAAAAAAAGGAAAAATAATAATAATTGAGTGGTTTCTTTTGTGGGTGTTTCCAACCTTTATAATCATTCAATATATACATACATAATATTATTTTCTCCAATATTATACAATGTTATTTATATACATTACGCACGGTACCTTACAATTTCTATATATACTCATGATTATATACAATATAATTTAAATTATTGATAAAAAAAATTTTTTAACTTAATCAATTCTATCAAGGATTTTATTTAAATTATTGCTTTCATTTGAATATATTTTTTCATCCCTTTCCTCTGCAATATATAAATTGATTTTTTGAGAAATCATTACCACTTTTATATATACATTTACATTGTACATAATTACTCTCAATTACCATATCCCAGTTTATGTTTAAACCATTTACCGTGTAAAACACTCTTCTCTTTATTTTTATTACAAAGAAAAGAAAACATTCACAGGCCTACTTCAACACAAAATACGTTGTGGGGTTTTGTTTATGTTGATGTTTACACAGCCATTCATTATACCTATGAATTTAAGTTACAAATATTTTGTGCTTCCAAACAAAATTAATGGTTTTATTACTTTAATTGCTTTAAAAATAGCTTTCAACTGAAATGCCATTTAACAGTCGACGTTTAGATAACACCATAAGTTGTATTCTTTACAAACCTGTACATTTTTGGGTTTTTGTAACAAAACATCTGTAAATACTTGCTTTAATACCTGAAGTGGGTCGTAATTGAGCTTTGAGCTTATAATGACCCATATAATACAGCAAGTGCAACAGCTAACATTGCAGCTCTTAAAAACAGTTGGGGGTGGTGAGAAGAAATATTAAAATGTTGTAAATTTATAATAGGTTTTGTCATCAAAAATGTGAAAAAAAAAATTGCAAGGAAGCCCAGTCCAATGGTCATTTAATGCAGATTTAAATACAATTAAATTCGGAAGAGAACATTATGAGGGAGACTGTTCCAATTAGATTAGCGACTCTGCAGCTAAAGGAAAACTTTCTAATATCTAAACTAGACCTACTTTTAAACAGTTTAACCCCAAAATCATTAAAGACAAATTTATTTTTGATTTGTAGATTATTGAAGGTGTGATTATTTGATGCAAAAAGCCAATTTCTATTTTTCAGGTTTTAATTTTGTTTTTGGAGACCTATATTAAAGCATATTGAAACACAGAATTTGTTTTGAATCTTACAAACAAATTATAGCGTTTTTATTAATTGCCATACATACTTTTTTAATTTCTTCATAAAAAATATTCAGACATGATGACTAAACACTTTTCGATTAAGATGGATGTTATTAAGAGAAAGGTTCGTTCGTTGTATCATTATCGTAAGTTTTTTATTTTTTTTTTTTGTATTTTTAGAAACCGAAATAATATAATTTACGTAATAGTGTATGTGGCATTGTATTTGTGTGTAAATTTCATAATAGTATAGTATAATCTAAAACTACTACTGCTGCCGCTGCTGCTAGTAATACAACTACTTGTACTTCCACTGCTACTACTACTACCTGCTACTCTTGATATTGCTATACTACTTCTATCTCAAATACCCGTACTATAAATACTGCCACCAATGTTATTAATGCTACTGCTACTGTGGCTGTTGCTAAATTTCTTGGCACCCTTATTAAACATTTCAAATACTATGTATTACTTTCCTAAAACAAAATCGTGTGGCCAATCTGTTTAAATATCTTACAGAGAAAAATATCGTAAACCGCTTGAACGAATTGGAGTTGAAAGTTATATATCTATATCGGAGGACGCCAAGCCGTAGTCCTGCCCAATTAGCTAGAACACCATCAACGACGACGACGACAGCATTCCTAAATCAACTAGAGACTGTCAAAGAAAGAAAAACATCACCCCTTTCAATGAACGGAGAACCATCAAATGTCGTGACGTGGAAAATGAATATGAAAGGTAAGGTCTAATCTCATTTATGATTGGTTAATAGTTTTGTATAAACCTATACTCATTATCACGATATATATATATATATATACATATATATACATATATATATTTATATATACACATATATATATATATACATATATATTTATATATTTATATATATGTATTTATATATATATGTATATGCATATAAATATAAATATACATTATATATATAATTATATAAAGCTTTTCACAAATTTTAACTTTTTTATTTACTTTCAGAAAGATATCTCTATAGTATTCCGATTTTGTTTGCATCGGCTACCATTATATTGACTGTGCTTCTACTGAGTTTACGATATGTACGACGACAAATGATGATACTATGCGGAAGAGAAGAAGGTGACAGATACTATAGAATACTCGGTACCAATAGAAGACCAGATGGAAGAAACTGCGGCTAAATAATATACGAACACAAATTGTTGTATTTTGTTAGTGTATTCAATGTTTATAATTCAAATTACATGAAGATAAACCAACTTATCTGACTGATGCTATAACAAGAAAACTTGAAATCAGAGAAGTAACAGTACGGATACACATCACTCACGGTTAAACTACCCAACTACGGCGTTTAACTGCAGCTTAACTAATTTTAAGCATCTGTCAGTTAAAACAGAAAACTATAAACTGTATGAAAAAAAATTTTTATTTGCATATGAAGAATATTGACACATATTGTCGAAATTTATTTCATTTGGTATACTGTATTAACAAATGAGACCTGTCTATTTTTAAGGATATTGAAACATATTATCGACATTTATTTCATTTGGTATATTGTATTACCAAATACCAAATATGGCAACGGTTATATATTTCATCGATAAACATTGATACCAATCATTAGCAGTTCTAATTATATTTGATAGGCCTAAACTATTATAACTAATTTTTTTTTAGTGTAATATGATAATATTTTCAAATATTCAAAAGAATACGTCTCCAAAGCCCATGTTATCATAAAATCAGTATTATAATTCAACCTATTATAGGCCTATATATTTATAATGAAAAAAAATATGAAATTGATATGTAATAAATTAAATATGATGTCATCTTTTAAAATAATATTTATGTGATTATTATATTATTTTATTATATAATCATTTGAATAATTAATTAGAAATGGCAAGTTATAGGTCAACGGTAACATTATAATTTGAAAATCTTAAGAATTAATAAATGTTCAACAGAATAAATAACATAGTTGGTATGCAACGATTTGCATTTATGCAAATCACCCATGTATACAGTGCGGGCAATGCTAGATTTTGTCAGTCTCTCTGGAAGTAACTTTCTAGAAACATGCGGAGTGTAAAGAAATTATTAGTTGTGGTTGCTTTTGCTCTTACCTTACAATTTTCACTATCATATGGATTGTTTAATGAACATCAACGGGTAAGTAAAGTGTTATTTGTATTCGTATTTAGTCAGTTATGATATCTGAATGATTTCTGATTAACTAACTACAGTATTAACACTCATGGCCTTTTCACAAACGTATGGGCATTTGTAATAGGAAATGGATATTGTTCTCACATGACATAGTGCATTAGGATACCGAAACTAAAGCTTAAGGATGTGTGTCGTCGCAACAATATCCATGATGTTCGTAATATATTCTTTATTTTGTCTTCATTCATTCTAATCGGAATTTGGGCCGGGCACATGGCAACCCGCGGCAGCCGCAGAGCATGCCACCCGATAAATATAACGGACAAAGGGCATATACCAGGGGCAGGCATAAATATCGGTTGAAGGGCCAAAGTGAATTTTTGATTTAACAGTTACAGTATTAACAATAATTGTCATTTAATGACAGAATTTATGAAATATATTAATGCTTGAAACAATAACCCATACTATTGGTATTGAATACTTTGAAAATTGGGTAACATCTATGTGATTTAATCTAATAGCAGTCTCAGTGGAAACTTAGTGGGTTGGGGATAGCCCTGCCCAGACTATAAAATTTTATTTGACAAAATACTGTTGTATGCCCATATATAGTCACGCTGTGCCTATCTTGGCTATCCTCGAGGTCGAGGATGATGGTCTATGTTCCAGTAGATTTGTTGGTGAACTCTCGGGTGAATTATGAGTACAATCCTGACCTTGTCAATGCCAAAGTTATTTGGCATTGAGGGTAGGTAGTTCCTATAGGCAGATCGATATTTGGTCGCAGCTGCCTCTCTCTTCGTTTCCTCCTTTTATCGAATTCTGCACATCTTCAACTTCCCAATTGTTGACATCCATGTTACATTTTTTTCATCATGTCATCATGACCATATTAAGGTTTGTCCAATAAATGTTGATAGTGTGGACATTGCCATAGGTTCCCACTGATATTAGAATTTCTATTACAAAACTTTGGCCAAATGATATATTTATTCATAGGCTTTCATCATATGGCTTACTGTTTTTATATACCGAGATAAAAACTATAGAAATAGTACCATGAAGCATTATTTTTTCATTACATTGACAACGAATGCAAGTTTTGTAGACATGTGGATTATATGTTGTACAACTAGGGTGTCCAGTCATTTAAATTAAATGGTCAAGGCATATAAACAAACACTCATTCTGTATATATTGTTGTCTTTTTTCATAGAATTCTTATTATAGATATTTCTTGCCATGTAATATAAATTTTGGTAGATTTTTTTTTCTTTAAGGTAAAAAACAAGCATCAAGTTGATAAAATAAAACGAAATGGTATGCTGACCACATTTATTTTCTTTACTATGCCTAATTATGTATTAGTATTATCTTGTTTTTTTCTAATTATAACAATTTTACTACACTATATTTAAATTGCTAGAACTGTCTTATATTATGCTGACCACATTTATTTTCTTTACTATGCCTAATTATGTATTAGTATTGTTTTTTCTAATTTTTCGAACAATTTTGATATACTATATTTAAATTGCTAGAACTATATCTTTTATTATCGCCTATTTAGTTTCATACATAGAAAACAATTCAATATTTTCAAGATGTTTGATATGCGATTTCATATCATGAATTAACCTAAATGCGATTTTATTAGAATAAAAAACAAAACATTTGAAATCAAACTATGTTCAAAAGAAAGCTTGATGGATACCATTAATCATTATGTAAATATGTATATAAATTTAGATTTAAATTATCTTTATTATTTTATATTAAATAATAAGCATAGTGAAGTATTTTTAATGAATGATAGCATCATAATATTATTTTATACGGCCAGTCGATATCTTTCAGGGCATTGTAATGGTTTCCAGTGCACGTCGGGAATCTGTATAGACTTTGAATATACATGTGACGGTGACCCATCAGACTGCGAATACAACGGCGAGGACGAAAACTATTACATGTGTAACAGTCGTCGTGAGTGCCCAAGTACTGACCAATATCTCTGCCCAAGTGGCCGATGCATAAAATTGATTTGGATTTGTGATGGAGTGCACGATTGTAGTGATGGATCTGATGAAACTCAAAACTGTTTAAAAAGAACGTGCGATGCCGACCAGTTTCTTTGCAGCACTGGGTCATGCCTTCCAAAGCAACTGATCTGTAATGGATTTGCAGATTGTACAGATGGAGAAGACGAAGCAGCTTGCAACATTGAGGTAGCCTGTGACCCTGATGAGTTTCAATGTGAAGATAAATCTTGTATTAGTAAATCTAAAGTGTGTGATGGTTGGAAGACTTGTTGGCCGAATGGTGAAGACGAGGCAGCATGTAACATCGAGGTTGGTTGTGACGATGATGAGTTTCAGTGTGAGGATGACTCCTGCATTAGTAAATCAAAAGTATGTGATGGTTGGAAGAATTGTTGGCCAAGTGGTGAGGACGAAGCAGCTTGTAATTTTGAGGTTGGTTGTGACGATGATGAGTTTCAATGTAGAGATAAATCCTGTATAGGTGCATCGAAAGTATGCGATGGTTGGAAAAATTGTTGGCCGAATGGTGAGGACGAGGCAGCTTGCAATGTTGAGGTTGGTTGTGGCAGTGACGAGTTTCAGTGTGAGGATAAATCCTGCATTAGTGAATCAAAGGTGTGTGATGGATGGAAGAATTGTTGGCCAAGTGGTGAGGACGAGGCAGTTTGCAATGTTGAGGTTGGTTGTGGCAGTGATGAGTTTCAGTGTGAAGATAAATCCTGCATTAATGAATCGAAGGTATGTGACGGTTGGAAGAATTGTTGGCCAAGTGGTGAGGACGAGACAGCTTGCAATGTTGAGGTTGGTTGTGGCAGTGATGAGTTTCAGTGTGAAGATAAATCCTGCATTAGTGAATCAAAAGTATGCGATGGTTGGAAGAATTGTTGGCCAAGTGGTGAGGACGAGACAGCTTGCAATGTTGAGGTTGGTTGTGGCAGTGATGAGTTTCAGTGTGAAGATAAATCCTGCATTAGTGAATCAAAAGTATGCGATGGTTGGAAGAATTGTTGGCCGAGTGGTGAGGACGAGGCAGCTTGCAATGTTGAGGTTGGTTGTGACGATGATGAGTTTCAATGTGAAGATAAGTCTTGTATAAGTGAATCGAAAGTATGTGATGGTTGGAAAAATTGTTGGCCAAATGGTGAAGACGAGGCAGCTTGCAACATCATAACTTGTTCAAAAAATGAATTTAAATGTGAAGATGACATCTGCATTGATAACGCATTAGTTTGTGATGGTTGGAAACATTGTTACCCACAAGGCGAAGATGAGAAGGATTGTATAAAGTGCGAAAACGGATTCGAATGTAAGGATGGATTGTGTTTAGATAAAAGTAAAGTGTGTGATGGTGTAAAACACTGCTATCCTGGTGGTGAAGACGAGCAGTGTAATATCGTACAATGTACAGATAATGAGTTCCAATGCAGTGACGGTAAATGTATTGACCAATCTTATGTTTGTGATGGATGGACACATTGTTGGCCAGATGGTGAAGATGAATCTACCTGTAACATTGAAGTTGGTTGTGGTGATAATGAGTTCCAATGTGAAGATAAATCCTGCATTAGTGAATCAAAAGTATGTGATGGTTGGAAAGATTGCTGGCCAAATGGTGAAGACGAAGCAGCTTGCAACATCGTAACTTGTTCAAAAAATGAATTTAAATGTAAAGACGACACTTGTATTGAAAGCTCATTGGTTTGTGATGGTTGGAAACATTGTTACCCACAAGGCGAAGATGAAACAGATTGTATAAAGTGCGAAAACGGATTCGAATGTAACGATGGATTGTGTTTAGATAAAAGTAAAGTATGTGATGGTGTAAAACACTGCTATCCTGGTGGTGAAGACGAGCAGTGTAATATTATAAAATGTACAGGCAATGAGTTTCAATGTAGTGACGGTAAATGTATTGACCAATCTTATGTCTGTGATGGATGGACACATTGTTGGCCAGATGGTGAAGATGAATCTACCTGTAACATTGAAGTTGGTTGTGGTGATAATGAGTTCCAATGTGAAGATAAATCCTGCATTAGTAAATCGAAAGTATGTGATGGTTGGAAAAATTGTTGGCCAAATGGTGAAGATGAGTCATCTTGTAAATTAGTAACTTGTTCAAAAGATGAATTCAAGTGTAACGATGATACCTGTATTGCTAGTTCATTGGTTTGTGATGGTTGGAAACATTGTTACCCAAATGGAGAGGACGAGGACAGTTGCAACATTGAAACTGCCTGTGAAGATGATGAATTTCAATGCAACGACAATACTTGTATCAAGCAATATTTTCTTTGTGACGGATGGGACAATTGTTTGCCAAACGGGGAAGATGAACACAGTTGTCAGCTCTTAGGTAAGCCCTTAAAATCATTCTTTCTTTTATGCACAGTGTCAGTTTACCCTAAACGTGTACTATCTGTCAAGTAATAATATATACTTTCAATTTGAAAATAATTTTTATATTTTATACATTAGCGATAGTATATTCTTTACATACAACTTTAAATTGCATAGTAATAAATTGGGTATGGTTGGTATTTGTTTTACAGATGAAGATATTCTGCAAGAGCGACTGCATTCACTTTATGAGAATTTTGAGAAATTGGCAGTTCTGGTGGAATTACTAGAAAATAACGGTAAGTTGACATTATTAAATGTTCTAAATACATAATTCATTATGTGACAGGTAGTTGTACTTTGTGTAGGTGTAAATAATTATACTATACTATCTGTAAAAATTTGAAAACGTCCTTCAAATTTGGAAACCAAAAAAAATATTTTTTTTTATCGTCTGAAGGATGATTAAAAGGTACACGTGCATAAATTAGAAACAGTGATTCTTTTTTTTAAATGTGGGGCAAAATGCATTAACATGTGTCAGTCTAGTATTGACCCTCCATCTGTAATAGTGTCCCCGGACACCCTCTAATTTGAATTCCTGCATCAGCCATTGAAGGTACTTAACACGTTTAATTCTTAATTATAATAATTATAAGTAATAATTAATTATAAGTAAGGTCCACTATTTATACAAAGCGATGTTTCTGTATGTAGAAATCACACCAGAATTGTTGGTAGTTAATGACCGTTGCCATGTTCATATATTATATTATTTTTTAACTGGATGTTCACTTTCAATCAATTCATAAATAGACCTGTAACATAAAACAAAATGTAGGCCTATATATATCATTTAAGTTTTTGTGTATTTAAATTTATAGATGATAAACTTACCGAACGGCTCGATTACTTAGAGAATCAGATAAACGGCCTTCACGAATACGGTAGTCTGGATAAGACGCAGAAGAGACAACTCGACGACAAGTCTTCACTTAACTCTATTAAAAAATTGAATAAACTAAACTCTATTACAAGCCGGATAGAAAAACTCAAAGATCTCTTAAATAGTGCGCACAATAGGTAGTATTACAATAGTACAATACAATAGTATAATGGTAGTAGTAGTACAATATGCCATATTGACAATATCTATCAATTTTGTTATAGGATAACCTACAAATAATTTCATATCATATTGTATATCATGTGATTAAAACAGGATACTGCATCAATGCGTACACATAATTATTACTGTTATCTAATCATTTAAAATAAGACTATTGCTACTAAACAACGTAGCAATAATGATTCATGCACCTATATGTAGACTAACCATTTTTAATATGTTATCAAAGTCGGCTGAAGTGTTGAAACCAATTTAAGTGGAACGTTTAATTACTTCCCGTTTCATAAACCAACAGATAGCATATTGTGATTGAAAGTATAATTAAGTCACATGGTTCTTTAATTTATATTAATTGTTGTTGTCATGATAATACTCGATGAGAAAGAACAGTTGACCAAATATTTAAGTTCTTACGTCACTTTTATGCCTACAAAATAATCATGTAGATTAATAAATTATGACGCTGCAAACGCTTACGTGTTGCAACCAATTTAACTGGGATGTATTACTTCCCGTTTCACAAACCAGCAGATAGCTTGTGATTGAAAGCTTAACCTGAGCCCGGAACGTTCTTGAATTAGTTCTGCAATTTGTTCTTCATGTTGGATATACGTTAAATATTTGGACTACCTATCTACATATTGGTACATTTTACTGAAGCCTACATGATATTTTATTATAGCAAATGTGATTCTCATAAGGATATAAATATATCAAACGTGCCATCGTGAGATAGTTGTGCAAAATGATGCAGAAATTCAGCCAACTAATTATCACATTACAGATAATAGGGATGATTGTCGACACTCAATCTGAGTTACCGTGTAAAATTTACAATTATGATAATGCTGACTGTTCCAGCCGTTTATTGACAACTTTTCCGAAAGACTTACCTTTAAATGTTACACACATTAACCTCCAGTTTAACAATATTGAAGAGCTGAACAAACCAATATTGCGCTATAAGAAACTCGAAAAACTTAACTTACGTAAAAATAAAATTACGTTTGTAAGCAAAGTTTTTATTAACAGTCTGGCATCTCTGAAGTACCTCGATTTATCACTCAATAAATTGAACGGCGATTGTTTACACATTTCCTCTCTCACTAATATATTACACATTGATATATCATCTTCTGGAATAGATGAAGTGTTCTTTAAAAAGCGGCCATTTAAGAATTTAAGAACATTGAACACCCTTATCGTGCGAAACAATCGACTTAATAGAATACCAGCTGGTGCATTCCAGGGATTGGAAGGCTCGCTTGAACACTTAGATCTTTCGAATAACGATATTCACATTTTACCTGCTGAAATTTCGAAGTTGCAGTTCCTGAACAAGCTTGTGCTGAGCTTCAATCCTCTAGGACGCCAGTCTAATTTCAAACTACCAACAACCTTTAATAATTTAATGAATTTAAGATATCTATACTTGTCTTCGTGTGAAATTCACACTTTGAGTAAAGACAGTTTTCTCCCGATTCTCGATTATAATATTACTCTTTTAAATCTTGCAAAAAATAACTTTCGATGTCTAAATGGTTCACTTAATGTTGCAAACATTGATATTCTGAACCTGACGTCAACCGATATATCAACTACGTATGGGCTTCAAGGGGTTAACATTCGTCAGTTATCACTAACCAATTGTACACGTTTGATTAAAGATGGGGTTCTCCAAATGAACATTATGAAGGGTCTCTGTCAAAGTGGATTAGAATCCATCGATCTTTCGTGGAATGGCATAAAAGTGGTCGAAACTGGAGCTCTTTCATGCTTAAAAGAGTTGAAATCAATTAAATTTGAACACAATATGTTATCTAATGAATCAATTCATAATAATGAATTTAGTGTAATGAAGAAATTGCAAACACTATCATTACATAATAATTCATTCAGATCTTTAGACATAGGTGCTCTGGAACCCATTAAAGACACTTTAAATTACTTAAATTTGTATGAGAATCTATTATCAGGACCAATAATCAAAAACAGTCAAATACGTTATCAAAATCTGATTGAGTTTAAAATTTTAATTCGAAATATTGATCTTGAATTAATACTACACTCCCTGGATAGTATAATGCCAAATCTTGAAAATTTATATATACATCAACCAACTAAACACAATAAAGACAAATGTAGGCCTAATACGGCTTTAAACGATCTAGAGCCAACCAACTTTGGTCAACTTGAACTGCAAAAACGACCATTTGCATATTTGAAAACATTTGAATTAAGTGGATATCGATTTAGAGACGCATCAGAATTTGAAAACTTCTTAATTTTTGTTTCTCAAACACTTAATCGCCTTAAAATTGAAGATTGTAACCTTGAAGCCACATTTTCTTGGCACAATTTACCTGATATGAAACATCTAAAATATTTGTCACTCGAAGAAAATAAGATTTCCATATTTCCAGAAGATATCTTAAAAAAAACTTCCCGTTTGTCCCATTTAGATATGTCCTCAAATTGCTTGAAAAAAATTAGTTATTCTGTTATATCTAATCTAACAGATATTGAAATGATTGATTTATCGGATAATGAAATAAAAAATTTAGGAAGTGATTTGTTTCAGCTACCAAAACTTCATACGATGATTCTTTACAATAATGGAGTAAAGAATATCAATGCCGATTTTATATCAGGCTTAAATGGTTTAACATATCTTGATGTAAGTAAAAACAACTTTCAATGTGACTGTGACTTGTACCGATTCAGAAATTGGTTAAATACAGATAAAAAAGTAAATTTACCTGATTTGGCAGAATATGAATGTAGTAGGAATCAGGAAAACGAATGTCTTCTTTTGGAATACAATCCTTCAAGGTTTGTTTGTTTCAGTAGAACTATCTTGATTTGTATTGGATTAGTTGTTGGTAGCATTTTCATTGTATCGTTAGCATCGTTTATATGTTACCGTAGACGTTATTCTGTGAGGTTTGCCTGGTACTGGGTTAAGATTAAATGCCGACCTGGATTGCATCATTATCAACCAGTTTTACAGGCTACTAACGACTTTGATGTTTACATCGCTAGCAGCCCAAATGATTTCTCTTGGATAAGATGGACACTGATTCCTAACTTAGAGGATACGGATGATCCAATCCGCCTATGCATAAAGGAAAGAAATTTTCCAATTGGTGGGAACATCATGGAAGATATCATCGAATTTATTCAGGCTAGTCGAAAAACCATGCTGATTCTTACGCCTGACTTTGTGTTAAATGAATGGAATTATTTTGAACTACAGAGGGCAATGATCCATGCGCTGGAGGAAAAACAAGATTTGATAATACCTGTATTACTAAAACCGATTGAAGATAAAGACCTACCTCGTCTTCTTCGTGAAATACAATTAAGGAAAGGATTTATCGAATGGACAGAGCACCCCCTTGGCAAAGAGCTGTTTTGGAAAGATTTAATCAAAGCAATTCGAGACAACTCAACTGTAAATCGTTACACGCAGTCAGAAATCAGTAAATGGCGCAAACGATCCGTAACATCTATGACATATAGCAATGTTATATAAAAAGTGAGAGAACAACGCTAATATCATTCAAAGTTGATATCTTTCAAAAAGCAACCTGTTTACAGTATTCTGTATTATAGATAAAATTTAAATTTGTCAGTACACCCCATGCTTAAGGGTAGATTAAAGACGTATGTGTGTGTGTGGGGCGGGGGTGTATGTATTGAATATTGTAGGCATAATAAAGTGTTAAGGTCTTCTTCATGTTGTGTTATGAGATGTAAAAAATATATATACGTGATGCATAGCCACCACATATAAGCCTATAAGCGATTGCTTAAGTCAAAATAATTAAATTTGTAGAATTTGTAGAAGCTTTATAAATATGCTTTTATTTTTTCATCATAAAACAAACTATATGTACGGTACGTTTCACTGACCATTTTGTCATTCTGTATTTTAATGAGTTGTACATTTTTGTTTAAAAACACAAAAATATGTCTGATAGGTACCGTACATAATCTGGATTGCTTCTTTCTCTGGGCCCTATCTATATCTCTGACCACCCGGTCGTATATGGCATGGCAAATGTGTAACCTGTCACTTCGCTCGAGTCACCTGGTGGGGGGGGGGGGTCCGGAATGCGCTAGAGTAGGGGCGGATGGTGATCCCTTAGAGAATTTAAATTCTGTTGTGACAGACTGTCACGACTTTTCAACATTTTTATTTATTTATTGTGCAGCGCACAGACGCTTTTTGCATTATGCGCTATTATAAGTAGAACTTATTATTATACATTATTTATTAACATAAACATGTAAAACGAGCTGCTTGGTATATTATGAAGATGATTGATCTTGGAATAAACACAAGCTATTTTCAGTCTTATGTTAGCATCATGTATTGGTCGTGACAATTTCTAGTTTGACTAAGCGATTACGAGCGAGTTTAAGAGCTAAACCATCCTGCGGTAGTAAAAAGTAAATATAGGCTATGAGAATTTTTAAAAAAAATTGCGAATAGTGAATGTGTCGCATAAGTACCCCTGCTTAATATGCAGACTAAATGAAAAATGAAATACAAGTACATTTTTTTAAATAAATTTTCAAATATTTATTAAGATTCCTTAATAACTTATAACTACTTCTGGAGATAAACAATTAAAAAGTGTGTACATTTGCTTCCTTTGTACAATGTATATACATAATAAATACAGTTTATATCTTATCTTCTGCAAAGTCAAATTTATTAAGATATTTATTTTCTACAAGCCAAAATGGCAGAAATTGATTTACAACGTTATGTTTACACTACCATTACCATGGAAGTAAACCAACAATTATTAAATACAAACAATTTTAGAAATAAATTTCGTCCGTCCTCAAACCGTCGTCTTTAAAATATGTTCCCTTTGAGAATAGTAATATTCTCTAACATTCACCTACTTGTCTAAATATTAAAAATACAATTCAATTTAAAAAAAAGTCATTTTCATTTAATGATAGACACACACTCGGTGTAATTTTTGTTTCACAAACAAGCCACCATCTTGTAAAATGTCTCCAGTCACAATAATTATACATACTTAGGCCTATCTAGCTGTGCCTTGTGCGAAATGAATCTGTTTCAGCTTGTAAGCATATTCATATTCACCGTAAAGCTCAAAAGCACATGATTAAGTACAGTATATTATATATCAAAATGCACATTGTGTGTTACAAAATGTCGAAAGATATAAGTATGTACAGTACTTATTTATATTAAATGCTCGGAGAATGTATAAATGTGTTAAAAAAATATTCATACGTAGCATTTAAATATATTGTTTTTTAATAATTCTCAAAGTCGTAAGATTTAAATATAAAAGTATCAATGTCTTCATTAACGATTTTATAAAATTAATTCAAAACACGTTGGTCTATTCCAATGTCAAATGTAGGCCTAGGTCCAACCATCAATCGCAATATGTCTTTATGTTGATACCAAAATATCTTCAAAGGAATAAAAACTTGTTCATCAAATCTGCAGCTGCAGCTTTTACAAGACCCTTGCGATAGCTGTTTTTCAATTCGTCTACAATAGGCCTACAACTATACTCAAAGGAGTTAGCTACTGGGCTAACTTTGTCTCAAACACTGCGTCGTGCTACTGTCTCTTAGGTTAAGTTGTCAGCTCAGTCACCTCAGCTTCCCTTCAAACAAGTCTAATTCCTGGATACAGATGACTACTTACAAAATGATGTCCATAATTGTATAAGAAACGTGGGTACCAGTGAATATTACTATCGTGTTCCGAATAAGACGAGCGCCCCCACAGTTGCTTTTTAAGGCTGTATAACCACCTTACCGGAGTAAAAGAGGCATGAGCTATATATTCACTGTCGATGATTGCATAAGACGATGCTGCTACATCATCAACAACGATTGACCCTTTATAGGTTAAAGGTGCAAATACACCAGTCCTTTCATTAACTGAAACTTTCACAACTTTTTCTGGAATCAAATGTTCTTTGTCCCCATTTTTTACAACTGTAAAAATATATTGTCCCTCCAAAACTCTGCTCGCAAAAGTTGCTCTTGATTCTAAAAAGTTTGATTGTCTATGTGATACGTAAATAATGTGTTCAGCAGTAAGCGTTATAGCATGGGATGGTGTGTGCAGTGTCAAAAATGTTGCATTGTGGTCAGGTTTTGCGTCCATCATCATTATCACATCGCTGTATATAATACCACCATCTCCGTCGACTGCTTTGACACTGTCTCCTACTCTCAAGTCAATCATACGTTTAGTTTCCCCAGTCTCTAGTGTTACTTCAGATTCGGCAGGAAAACAGCCTCCTTCTTTTGAAGCAGGATTTGAATCTGGATAAAATGAAAATACCAATATGTAAACTTTAAAAAAGTGCTCTTCTATTCCAATTTCCACCTCATATTATTAGGGTCTTTCTATGAAAATCAATTAAATTGCTGACACTCATGTATGGTAGCTGTCTCTTATACACATCTAGATGTGTATAAGAGACAGATGATTTCCTTACATCGTATATTTAGGTAAATTATGATATTTGATTTGAAAATTAAAACAAAAAAAATATTGTTTGTCCTTGTCAATTATCAAAAGCATAAAAATCTGAACTATTTAGAGACCCTTAAGTTTACTAGACGAGACAATTTATAGCGGAATCATTGAAGTTGACAATTGAACGTTTGAGGGAACACTTTAGATTTTATCATTGACAGAATACGTTTTAATTTTGTTATCGATGCCCACTGTGTAGGAATTTATGTATTATTATTGTTAAGAGTTTATACATCTTTTTTATTGATGTAAGTACCCTAGAAACTGGTGTTCAACACTAATAGTAATAAAATTGATATTAATACTGTTACTGGACAGGATAAAAAAACAACTGTAGAATAACATCAGTGTTTTTTGTGAAAAAGTCCAAAGTTCACTGATTATTACGTTGTTTTTCGTACACGAAGCAACGAATGTCTACCTTTGTTAGATATTTCAAGTGCACGAGTGTAACCTTCAACACGTAATGATTCGCACATAGGCCTACGATCGGGGTGGTTCCATCGCTTCAGAAACAGTGACAGCTGTAATGATGACAGTAAATGGGGGGGGGGGGTGGATGTCACGTCCCTTTTGGAACCGCTGCTGACGGAAACTAATAAACCACTGTCAACCTACCTGATTTGACCGAAGCATGAATGTATGATCTGCTTTCGTAATAAACCCAATCAAATCCCGCCTCTACAGCAAGCCTCGCCAACATGCCGTACTTGCTTTGGTCCGTGTCGCTTGTGGTGATGTCGACGGCTCTTCCTTCGTAGTGCAATGAGTTCTCGGGATGCCGACTATCTTCATCCCAGGCCTCCACAACTCGCAGTTTAATGTTTTCATCCTTCCAGTGTTTCATCACCATTATTGCTAATCGACTTAATCGATCATTACATCTCTGTGAAATACAACATTATAGCTGTTTAAACTACTTATTTAATTGTTTGGTATACAGTAGTTCTAATAATTCCAATTAAATTTTACTTAATTGAACAAGTCATACACGTGATTCGATCCAGGGTATGAGAAAGACCATACGCAGTAGTTGAATCCAGGTTATGAGAAGCCTCCTACGCAGTATTTGAATCCAGGGTATGGGAAATCCCCTATACAGTATATGAATCCACGATATAAGAATACCATATCGCAGTATTTAAATTCAGTGTACTGTATGTGGAAACTCCTACACAGTATTTGAATGCAGGGCGTTTTGTATACGTAATTCTAGGGTACTAAACATAGACAAGTTCTCTACTTATGTATGTTTTATTATTTTGTTTTTATTTTCAATGATTGAATGAAATGTGAAAATTTCATCGAAATATTTGAGTCGAATATATAAAATCTCTATGCAGTTTGTTTCCAGGTTATTAATAGAAACCTATACGTTATCTATGAACCCATGGTATGAAAGAAATCTTATTTTAAAGACATTTTTGATATATATAACCTGTATACCCTATTGAAAAAACAATTTTCAATAGGCCTAAATGCTTATAAAATGTGTATCCCTTAATTTAGTTAGGTCTCAATCTACATTATTTTGCTGGTGCTGCGTGGGATTCCATTTCATGAATTGTTGTTCTGGATTGGTCTGGTTGTTGGATGGTGTTTTATTCGATATTTGTTTTTCTTTTGTATTTTCTCTGTATTTTTTATGTTCTCCTTCTTGGAGGTGTTTTTTGAATAAATTGAATTGAAATTGAATTGAATTGAATTACCTATACACATATGGTTCGCACTGTATGTGTTTTAATTTCCAGGTTGTACCGCATAGTAAACCACCAATTGAAGAAATATTTATAGTGGCGTATTGGCGACTTCTGATTAATTTAGGAATTAGATGATGCAGAAGAATGATTTCTTTACATAATTAAACGGTAAGATGGTTCCATTCAGAAACAGAGTAGCATATAGGGGACACAAGTTTAAATGTTCGTTCGTAGTGTTTGTTTAGTGTTAAGAACAAGTTCAAATCATATGCACTGGTAGGTTAGTCCTCAGTAGAATACTTAAACAACAACTTTATACTATGAGAATCATACTTTTATTCATTTTAGAAAAAAGTATCAAACACTTATTAAAATATCAAGATTTTTTCTTGTTCACATTTCATAGATTTATAAGAATTAGGCCTATACCTCAAAATCACCACATTTAAGTATTTTTAAATAATTATACTTAATTTTAGAGCGCTGGATTTTAATTTTATATTGGAATTAATTTTATATCTCCAAATAATACGCTAATTCTCTTATGTTTTTTCCGTCCTACACACTACTGATAAATTCAAAATTATTGTTAAATTGTTTATTGCCCAAATATATTGTGCAGGTTTATATAGTTTATTGATTTTCAACCGTCATGAATTTATTAATTGTCAAAAATAGTTTTCATAGACCTCAATATGCATGGAGACTCCTGATGTAGCCTAGAGTTCATGGTTAAAAAAACGTTCAACAAAATGAGCATGAATTTACTGTCTAGATCTTTGTAAAAATATCAATTCTCTGCCAGTGATTTACAAGTGGGACTGGTGATAGACGATTGTGATTGAAATGGCCGTGATTATGCTCGGGGATCACGCATGCCAATCATTCGTCGGAATTGACGTGTTCAGTGGAGCATGTAATGGTAACAGCCCTGTCTTTGTTATTCTCAACACAATATTTGCACAAATACTGGCAAGTTTCACTCTAGCAAGTGTAATCACCTTGGTTTTAATGATACCGATTACTTAATTTAGAAAATAATAATAAATAGCTTATATTATTCAGTAAAAACTTGAGGTATCCAGTTACATGAAAATCATGACTACACACAAATTATGAAGCTTTCTTCTTCAATCAATTATTGAATTTGTAGGACGGTGTGAAATTTCATCGTTCATTCAATATCAGTGATCATGAATGCGAGGTGTGTCAAAAGATAAGTTTGTTGTCATCTATAAGTCGCTAATGGGACAAATAATACGCCCATCGTGTATTGGATGAACCAAATAAGTATGAAATCAATATCCCTACATACGCCTACTCGTGAACATTTTAATACTTTTAGCTCGTCTGTTATACAAACATTATCTATGATGACGATAATGATGAAGATGATGGTGAGGGAATGAGCAGGAGGATGATATTAAATGATGGTGATAATAATAATGATGATGAGAATGATGAGGATGATGATGATGATGATGATGATGATGACGATGTTGTTGATGATGATGATGTTGATGATGATGATGGTGATGATCATGTGACATGATGTGAACACTTAAGTGAAAAGAAAATAATATTAAAGTCATGTTCGTGTCACAGAGATTTTGCTCTCCGTAAAGTTGGGAAAGTACGTAGCGAATTCGATCTCCTTCTCTCCGGGGCGAAAATCTCAGTTGAATTTGGCCCATGTGAGCGTTCTTAACTAAACTGTTTTCTACCAGACCAATTTCGTAGATTAGGCAGAAAAATATACGCCTATATATATATATATAAGATGTGTATAAGAGACAGTATATATATATATGTATATGTGACGTAGATAAATCGTAAATGATATGTATAATTAAGGCGGATTATAATAGGCGGTAACAACAAAGAATATAAAGATAAACGAAAAGGCTAATATGCCGAATGTAGGCCTATGATCTCGATGGCATGGGAAAATTAAAATTAAGATAAAAAATAACAATTTAAAGGGCCTATATATATATCATGATTTATATATACAGAATATATATATATATATATATTAATATAGTATTTATGGTCTAATTGCCATGTTGCAAACTATGTAGACAGTTGGTCTTTTGATAACATGGGTGAGTTTAATAGACCCATACTAAAAGAAGAAGACTAATTACCGAGTTTATGATTATTTTTGATTTTCAAAGTGCATAAATATAAGATTCAAGTGCAATGAAGCGATTTTGTTGACTTGAGGTCGTTTATTAATGTTCCAGTCACTATTGATGAGTTAGCGGCTTGATTTTGAATATCATAAAGATCGCAACACATGGATAAGAATGTTTGAATAATTTCGATATTAGGCCCTATAGTCCCAAAAGTCAATGAAGCCGATATATTGTCATTAAATAACGTCGCTCAGGCGGAGTTTCTTTATTAATTGCTCCTAACCTGTAGTGGCCCCTGTTCTCTAAAAATGAATATTTGCCAGGGCTTTGTTGTTATTCTGCTTATTTAGTAACCTGGGCTTGCAGTACATCGCCGCCCGTAGTTGAATTCACCAACTAACAAATCCTATGCCAAAAAGCTTTATACTGTAAACTACAGCTGTTTACCGAACCTAGTAGACCTAATAGCCATGCAAACCATCTGTACAATTCCGAGCATAGAGATGTACCGTTTAAAGACACAAACAAAAACTAGTATTTTACATGTTTACAATAATTGATAAAACAAAAACAATTGAATACAAATTTAGAATTTGGTTTATTGAAGCTATTAAATATTTCTTTCTGATTTTTGTGTAATAGGCTTATAATTATGTATATAAAGATAAAGGCCTAGGCGTACATTATAAGTAAAATGGGACAGAAACTTTTTGTCACGGGAACGAACCTCTTTTACATGGCACTCCGTCTATTGTGAAACTTTTTGCATTTCATTCAACGTGTATAAGTATTTGTATTATTAATTTTTAAAATGTATTTACTATTACTATCATCATCGTCATCATCATCATTACCACTTAAAGCCAAAATTTCACGTGTCCACGCAGCATTATCGCACCTGGCGAAAGCCTATTATTATGATATCTGGGGTTGCTAGGCCTATACAAAGTCTAGGCCCAGGTGGATACGGAGCGGCTTATCGACTCATGAGTTGGATGTTTGCACTTGGTATCAAAGCATGGCCCTTTCGGCATACAGACGGTGATCCGTATGTTAGCTTAGATAGATAAAGTCTTAAAAACTTATCGCAATCTACGAAGCACAAGGCAGTATAATTAAGCTTTGCAAAATATGTATGAGCAAGGGCATCCTAATGCTCAACCAAATACGGTACATTATGAAACATCTTTCGATCAGAATTAACTATAATATGTCTATCTCTTTGTTACAAGGATTTGATATTACTCTATTATTGATTCAAAGGTGTAGCCTACATTATCATCATATTTCTTGTGAGTAAATTGTCCTTACTACACTTTTATGACTTCTACCATGAATGATTTTCCCATATTTCTGGACGAGCCTAAAAAGGTTCGAAGTCTGAGTTCATGCTTTATTGCTTAATTTACTTTAGCATGGTCTACCTCCACGTCTGTTCTATACCTGGCTCATTACCTGCCCACCTAAGCGTCAATTCTTCTGACAAAATGTTTCTTTTGTTTGCAATAACCGCGCTATAGTCACAATGAATAGAAGTTGATAATTGACAGCGATGCTATAAACGTAAGAGGAAAGAATGAATGATTTGACAATGCAACATGTGGTTAACTTAACTAACACCAATGCCATAAAAACATGCTCCATTCCCATTGCCAGTTAACATCCGGTTTACTAAGATAGGATAATATATATGTATAGATTTTATTGTAAAATTCAATTCAATCGATTCAATACATCATCAAAATGTAACTATTACATTTTTTTTTTTATTAATTAGAGTAGAGTATAAAAATTAAATTGATGACTAAGATAGGTCAGGTCTACGAGTGTGTGTAACTAATATGTAGGAGACCGAAAGAGTTCAACCCAAGTAAACTCTGACAAAGTTCAGAAGATGAAAAAGTAATGTAGTTATAAATATCTCAATTAGAGCCATAAACATACAATAGAGTCGGTGGCCGCAATTAGTTGTATGGTTAGGAGACACCACATTCATAAGTTTTTTCCAATCGATTTAATCAACATTAGCTTTTTCAGAGTTATCAATTCTTATTCGTCAGGTGTGCAATCTCACTCACAGTTGTAATGCTCATAAAACAGAATTTCGAGGATGATCTCTAAATTCAAATCAATCGCATTAGATCAACAATCATCACACCCGTTCCACAAACATTCAAAGAGTTCTTTTTGTGAACAAAATAACGCAGGGTACTTAAACTATCTATGGGAGTTCTACTATCTTACACTCATGCAAGTTATTGAAAGGAAACATGGCTATTAGTCGCATGCCATGCTGTTTACTTATGAAATTTAATACACAGTTTGCTCATCATTATGCTTTTTTAGACAATATATATATTTGTTTTGAATAGTCTGTAACCCAGTAGCCTGAAATGATCATGATATACTATAGCACATAGTGCTTAGCAACCCTCAAACACACCTACGCTCGCCATATTAATACTACATGTATTTACAGTAGGCCTAGTAGTAAATTGTCATAACGTATCGATCTCTATTCGACGAGCTACCTAAGTCTAATTATAAATATAGTTAGGGCTATGTTATAGAGTGTGTGTATGATATAAACAATATTGGAATAACGTGTTTTTCAACTAATATTGTAAATACCGTAAATTATATTTTGTACCTGCAAAAAGGGAAAGATTAAACTTCATAGCGATTCTAAATTAGATATACTATTCTACACAAATTAAATTTCAACGTAAGTTCATATAAATTTAACATTAAAACATATCTTTAAAAAATATAATAAAAACTACAATTTTTAAGAAAACTCTATGGAGGATTTAGGAGATGAAGTATGAACATTTAAACAAGTATTGCCGACTATGGGAAAATGGGACCTGTGAAATGAAAACGTACAATTACGTATCAGTACTTTAATATTGTTTATTCTTTTAGTAACATTTATTAATTACTGTATGTATTTATCCCATTTTTGTAGAAACTAACGCAGTCTGTGCTTCTTTTCAAAAATACTAAAAAAAGATTCGATTATGCATACCATACTAATCTCAGATAATTTCTTCGCCTAGATGTTTGCTAATGTCATACACCTCCGTGTAATAAAAAAAAACAATCCTTTTTTAAAACACAATCTGACTGAGAAAATCTCTGCAATTGTTAAGCTAACCAACAGCATGGAACGTATAGCGTTCTTTTATAGAGCACCAGTCCATCTGCGAATTCATGGACAATGGTAACCACTTACCTATTTCTTTTATTCTCTAATTGTTTTAATTGTCTGAACATAATGTAAACACTTTACCTTCAATTATGCTGTGTACTCGTGGTGCTCACTCGGACAATTTACTTAGTAGTTTGCCGTCAAAGGAAAACAATTATTTTATGTATATTATATTCACGAGTGTTTTGCCACATTACGAGCTGACCTAAACAGATTTTAGCAAGATTTTATGTATTGTTCTCCAGATTAGGCCTATGTGTTTACTTTTACACCTATTTCTAATGACGATTTTTTAGTATTCTTTCCTATGATTTGCATTTGGAAAATTACTAAAACCTTTCACAATTTAATAATATATATATCAATTTTAGTTTAATTGTATCACAGTTAGAAAATAGTAATTTACATTCTGTTATATGATATTACGTTGATAAGTTGTGTAACAAAGCACTTTCTTTATGTCAATATGTTTCGCTTTCCATATGTTTATGGTCAAACAATAATGATGGATTTCCGATCAAGGAATCTCATTCGTAAGTATATCATTTTACTCATGATATCGAAACAAAATGCTAAAAATGCCTTTTTAGGTAATACATGTGGTATAAATACTGAAATTAGATAGTTCTAGTCTAATAATATTATATAATTATAAGATATTATAGATAAGTAAATGAATATATGCAGTATGTATACAATGGGCCTAATATAATATGGCCTATATATAATATAGGCCTAGTAGTACATGGTAAAGACATGTTGTCAGTTACTTTTTATCAAACAATATGAGCAAGGGTTTTTCGGTTAACAACCTTTGTCTAGCTTTACAAAAGGTTGTTAACCGACAACGTAGTTCGATTATGAAATGTTTGTTGTTGTCTATTATTGTGCTTGCATGTATAACACGCAAATTATTAGGCCTATATCATAATGCTAATTTCATCATATAAATAACATAATGTAAATAAATACACTGTAAACTGTAAGGATGAGGAAAAATCGATGAGTGAATCAATATAACGATAATACATTATACACATTAGATAAATCGTTCGAATAGGTCTATATAATTTACTTTCATAAAAGAAATACATTTAATTTTTAAGTACCGTACGATTTATAGTAGAAATAATAAAAAAAAGTTTCTGTATTCAGCATGATAATAATTTAGAAACTTAAAAATGTTTCTTAATCTGTGGACTTTAAAGTTCACCATGAACCTTAAATTTGCTGTTTATAAAGTACACATAACTGAGGTAAATTTGACCTTGCATGGCTTTCTACCCCATGTTAAACAATGACATAGGGGTCTACAAAGGACAAAAGGCGGATTGACAACGCAAGCAAAATATTTTCGTTCATTTCCATAAGCCACGGCTCAGCAGAAAGCTAAGATGTTGTGCAAACTGTTAACCGTAAGAATCATGGATTCTCACAACGTCTTACCCTGGCCTTTTGTTCAAATCTAAAAACCCTTTTATGATAGATTTATAAATTACACAATTAGGTTACACGTCGTAATACTGTAATTATGCAATAAGGTATTAGCTTAAAATAGGTTATTATATATATATACTGTCTCTTATATTTAATTTAGTTTAATTTAGACCTATATTTACCACCCTCATTCTGGATATGCGTACTAAATTTCTTATTATCAGTTGTAGCGAGGCCCAAATGCTTGAAGATTGGTCATAAACGTAGGCCTTCTTACAAGACGAACACATTTCGTTTTACACATTAAAGACAATGTAAAGACCATCTAGTACCACCAAAGCCCTAGAGCTAACAGGTATTATTGGTTTATAAACAATATTTATTGACTAATTATAAACAGATATACTTAGAAATCTGAGCGAGAGAAAAATCGAGGCTTACTACTCAACTATATTTGATGTTAGCACTATTTAATTAGTTTATAAAAGAGGCTAACTCTAACATTATAACCTGATTTCTTTGAATTACAAAACCTATTTTTGAGTGATGATTCAATTATTGTATCTGTAGTATTCTTATCAGTGGCTATAACCATTTGTGTGTGTTGGGTTTCTTTATTAGGTATAAAAAGGTCGGTATCAAGCGCTTTCTGTTCATTGTTGATATAGAACTTTAGACCCATTATATATTTCATCATGATTTCGTTCAAATTTCAACATGATTATTCAAAATATAGTTATAACACGGCGCCTGCCCACATACTAACCTCGTTCAATGAAAAAGTAAACAAATAAAAAAATAAATAAAGCACGTTCAGAGATCCAGAGTATCATCATGGCCTTTCGGTGACTTTTAGTCATAAGGAAAACTTTCATATTATATCATCCGGCATGAAACTTAATATTACCGTTCAGTCTACCCGGTGGTTCACCCCGTGTCCTGTTTGGCTTTGCTCTTCTAGAATGAATTGCGCCCCGAAAATTGTGTGTGAATTTCTCGGGTATTTTTTCCTCTTTTTTTTTTTAATCTCCAATGAATTATGTCAATAAAAAACACGACAAATGTTAAAATGTCTAGAATATGTTTCTTTGTGCAGTATGTATCATAATATAATAAACTTTAACAAATATGGTACATATTTACTTGTGTAAAATGACCAATAGTTTTTTTTTAACTTAGTGTTCTCATCGGGGTTGAACCAAGACCATTCGATTATTTCAGTTGTTTAACTAAGCAATGAGGTCAAATGATATATTTAGTTACATTTACTCGTTAAGGACACATTTTCTCATGTTATATCATAATACACGATTCGGCAGCCACTTAGGGTTTAATAGTAAACAATTGTGTGAAACGAATGATTTTTTTTTCGATAGAAATATTAATTATAAAACGCTGAACTTGCTTCATACAAGAATTGTTAAAATTCACGTTCAAACAAACTTGGTAATTTGATATATTGTGGAAACGATGATCAAAAATATGTTAATATAGATTTTATACAATGATAATGATATGATAAAAAATACCCGATAATAATAAGTAAACACATACATTTAACGATGATGTACTGGTCCCTGTAATATATTTCATGCATCTAGGGGTGGCGCCAGGATTTGACCGACGGGGGGGGGGGGGGGCGACGTCCTGAGGGGACCGATGTCCAAACAGAAAAAAAGTGGGCGTGTTCGGACGTCGCTCAAAATCTCTCGAAAGTGTTCCAGGGGGCGAAGCCCCGGAAAAATAGGACATTTATGGGTTTCAAAGGCTTATTTAATCGCTTTTTGAGGTTATAATATGTAGAAAATACATATACATTTTATTTTTCCCCGACGAATTGTGATTTTTCTCCCAAGCGGGGGAGGGGTAAGCTCTCCCCAACGGGGGTCCTGGTACACCCTCCACCCCGCTGGTGCCACCCCTGAGCATGGATGCCAACATTTCTTTGTAGTTTCGAAGATAATAATGTTTTTGTACCTTTCTCTTCTTACTGTATATTTGGTAAGATTAGGCCTACAATTCTTTTAGCTAGATGCTTTTCTGTCTGTATATATTTTAGTTTTAATATTTAAGTATAGTTTGCTGTGTTTAGTTGTAGTAAAAACAGTTACCTTGTATTGTTGAAATATATAATAATTAAAACTTATTTGCAACTTCGATAAGTGGATAAATGTAGCAATAAATCATTAACGATTGATTGATGGAACTCTATGAATTAATTGTTATCTTTCACTAATAGTACATTTATGTTCAACTATCGTATCCATAGCCTTTATTTTACCATGACCTATGGCAACCTTTCTATATTTATACTGTATAACACGGTGGATGAATCCATAAAAATACTGTTGCGCATAAGGTTAAATTATTTACGCACGGAAAATAAGCAACACTAATACACTATTAGATTCATTGAAAACAGTGTAGATGATTGTGTCTGTAAAAGATAGTGTGTAAAAGAACTTGTATTAGTAGAACCACGGTGCATGTACATTCTACATCATGTCATGTCAAGTTTACTATATATATATATATTAGCTGGCCCACTACTATATGTAGTTTGAGCACTCTCGGCATGGTATTACGAGCGCTTTTAAACTGCCTTGTTACAAGCTTGCTTGTTTCATAGCTAAGGTTCAATCTCAAATTTATCTGAGCTGCACTGATGAGTCCTTATGTGTATAAGAGACAGATTATCTGGTGTAATATTCCATATTATATTTTCCATCAAAAAAAAGAAGGTTTACTACCAGTATATACCAAATCGTCGGTACTTATCAACTTAAACGATCCCAATATAGATAAGCAATTGTCATGATATCAAACAAAATAAAACAATTATATATACCTGCGTCATCACCTGGTCGGCGCCTGTCTCCTCTTCATCTTTGAACTCAATGTCTGAATTCATATTTGTAGTAAGTTCATTAAAGGCAGCGTCACCTCGATAAATCCTTCCCTCTGGTTCTCCACTTGCAGGTACTTGAACTTCGGACATACTCGGAACATATTCCCTGTAGTTTAATGGACGCATAGCGTCTTGTCGTCTGCTGCTGCCACCAGATCTGCTCGGGGAACACGCAAAGGCTATGCCGCCAAAAGTGACGCACGCAACCACAACTAGATGGTATATTTTCCGAAGTTTCTTCATCGGGTATGCTCCTGGGTCACACTCTCAACAAAACGTACTTCTGTCAAAAAGTCAAATGCTAATGATGGGTGTTATTCAATTATAGCAACGTGTGTCCCTAACCTCTATGGGCTATTCAAACTCACAGGTAGAATCAACAAGTGACTTTAAATAACACTTCCGCCGCCTTCAAACGGATGAATGGAGATCCTCGACACCAGAATCAGTTCTGTGACAGCCCTACAGGGGAACGTTTACCAGTATACAGTAAAGTACGTCTGAAAGTTGTTAACAGGTTCTCTCTTATTTAATGCTGATAAATGTGTTAGTTTAGCTCTCAGATAATGTCAGAGATCAACTGGGGCTGTATTGTTTAATGAAGTATTCTGATTGGTTGTTGTGATGTGACGTGGGCGCATTCTAGTACTATTTTACCATGCGCGCTTAATGTGAGCAAACAACTAAAATGTAGTATAGCTGAAAACGCCTTTTCCTCCTCCAGAATCTATCAAATAAGAAGAAATTGAACAAATTGTTATGTTTCATTTTTTATTTTAATATAACGACTATCATTTTTTTTTAGTGCAAATTTATTTTACGATTACATTTGGAATGAATTCATGAATTCGCATTAAAGAAACTTGTAGATGGTGCATATGAACTTTTCTAAAGCCGTTGTATTTCATTTGCTAGTTGACGCTCTACGAGATTTGTTATGCAGTCAATTGCTGAATCAAGCAAAATCCATGCTTTGCAAGTTAAAACACAAAGTTGCCAAAATTGTTGCTGAATTTAGATATGACTACCGGCTACAGTATCACGAAATCTAAAATAATGATTTTGAACTGAAAACAGACCTAAGATGTTCTATTAATGATTGCCCTTAATGACTGTTTCTTTAACATTTAATTTTTACTTTTTCCTAATAATTTTAATACTGTATTTTCATTATTATTAATATAAATATTACTATCATTATTAATAGTCATTATTATTATTATTATTTATCAATAAATGTTATATTGAACATTATCATTTTTAAAACTGTACTTTGTTGGTTTTAATAATAGATGCGATGATCTCCCCTTCTTAATTTCTCAATGAATGTGAACAATTTCACTAAACTTTAAAAACTTTTTGACTGTATATACAATGTATATTGTTTTTATTTTTAGATAATTTGTTTTAAATTCATTATCTTTTTCTTAACACGGTTCTGCTTTTCTGCTCTTTGGCCTATATCGTTATTGATGCTTGTAGATTTGTCGCTCTTTTGCTTTGAAATATAATAAATTTTTGGGTTCATTGCCTATGGTTTTAAGCTAATATAATACAATATATATAATATATTAAATATTTGATTGCTTTTTATAATATATATATATATGAATGTACATTTGTATATGTACAGTATTATATATATATATATATATATATATATATATATTCAAATCATGTTTTTGCTGCTTATCACTGGGAACACAAAATAATAGCCTATGAATCAAATAAATAATAATACAGTGCTCAAATATTATTGAGCACTGTATTATTATTGATTTATACATTATTTGTGTTCCCAGTGCTAAGCAGCAAAAAGTTAATTTGAATATTATTTCCTATGATTTACCAGCTGCTACCTAAAAGCTATTACGTAGCTTATAAAATTCGCTCCACTATGTTTGAGTATGTAAAGGGAGAGATACTAATGGTCTTAGATCTGTGATATTATCGTACGGGCCTCTGTGGTCTGAATATGGAGAGAATAGAGAGAGATTGTGTGTTTGGTTCCCACCAGAGGCTTTTTTCATACAACTAATAAGGAACTTTCGTTGATGAACTATGTTTGATACGACTTATGCCATCATATTACTAAATATTTGAGCACTGTTATTATCTATTTGATATATATATATTATATATATATATATATATATATATAATTAGGCTTACAGCGTATATATATATATATATTATGTATATAAATTTATGGTTTATAAATATATGAATTTAAACAAACTTAACTCATTGAATTAATTGTAGTTAGTTTAATGTGGACAGTATATTTTAAATATTTTTAATATGGGCCTGATAAACTTGATGTTTCTTTTCAAAATTAATGGTATTTTAGAATTATAATTTGAAATGAGATAAGGCATTCAGCTATGTTATCTCCATTACGGTGACACACATTTACCGATACTGTGGTAAGCTTCACAGTAATGTTGAGTTGGATTATTCTCTAGTGTTGCTGATTACTTCACGGCTACATCCTCTGATGTGTGTTTTATTCTTATGTAAGTGTTGACACAAAATAAATTAACTTCCATTCAAATCAAAGGTGGTAATTATTTCGATAACTTTATCCTATAAGCGTATTAAGGTCCTGCGTAAAGAGAACAACGTTTGCTTTAAGATCTTTTCCACACGATAATGTAACGATAACTAATTTCGGTAGGATTGCTTACGGCATTTTATTTCGGACGGACAAGTACATTTCGATTTTGATGGTTCCTGTAAGCTTTAGTGGTTTAAATTTTCTATACTAATCCACATTAGCCATATCGTTCAAACAAACCGTTATCATAAGACTAAAGATTATTCCACTGTTTTGTTTGTTTGCTATATTAATATTAGGCTACAAACTTTTTAGAATTAAACATAAGCTGTTAACTTCTTCACATTAGTCATTAATGTCAAATGTTGTTTCATTATAAATTTAACGTAAACTGAAATTCAGCTCTAGTGAATTTCTCTTTGTGGTTCAATCAATGTTATCAAATGTTATTTACAGCAATTTTTTTTAAATATAATAATGTTTTGTTATTCTTGCTTTGTTCTCGATAGTGTGTTTTGGATATCACTTACCGGTGACAGTGCATTGATGCACTTGCCTCTTCTAGGATAGGCATATAGGCCTAACTATTCTTTTTTTTTCATTTTTAAAATTTTATATTGCATTTTTACGTGCAAAAATGAATAAAAGAATATGCGATATGTATTAAATTTATATTTTGTACTGTATATTGTACGTCCAAATATTATGTAGAAACATAAAAATACATATCGGAATTGAACGCGATTGGCATAACGGTAATGAAACCCAGTACATTTAAAAATATGAGTATTTGAACTAAAGTAAATATTTTCGCAATAAGTTTCGGCAATAAACATGAATACGGTGCCAATCAATCTAAGCTTGACAAACGCACTCCTTGCACTGTTTAGTAAAACAAATACAATTTCGTTGACATGCAGCCCACTGCATTTGATAGAAGAAAAAAAAAAGGAAATGTTGGAGGTAACTAATTGTATTTGAAGATCTTTCCTTGGCCTTGGATTTCACCTTCATATTACCGGAAATAAATTTTAGCAATTGAAATGTATTAAAGCATATAAATAAGCTGCGAAAGAATGCTGATGCCCGAAGCTGACACTGGTTCAGTCCGCATGAAAACAATAAGTTTGTTTTTTTAGCGCAATGTCAATCAAGATATTGATACCAAATCAATTAAAAGATGGACAATACAGAAAAATGATTGACAACATTGATTGAGAGATATTGAAAGTATGCCACAAAAACATATGTCAACGACTGCTAATCAGCCTAATGGTCCAACACTCAATTTTCTAACTTTTAATCAATTGGGTGATTCAATTCCATGCTTTGCAAGTACTGTCACACGTTAGTTTCTTTATAACAGGAATTGTGATGTGAATATGGCAGTTGATTCAGTTTTCTTAAGCAAACACGAATGCTAATCTTCACTACAATTTTGATATTTTAAACAATAACATAAAACATCATAAAATAACATTCTATCCATTTTATAAACAAAGTATGAAAGCATTCCTGACAGTTAAACTGGATAATTAAAATGTTTTGTCACTATAACTGAAATGTTCTGTGGAACGGCGGTGAGTTGGACTGAAACTTTCGGCAAATGTTTCGATAACCAAAACGACCGTTTACTGCAATGTGATAACTTTTTTTACGAATTCTTATTCTAATTCATTGAAAAGATGAAAGCAAAAGTAAGATAATGTTGGGTGTTGGGCATCTGATAAATAACAAAACAAGTTTAGATCTCTCAAAGGAAAAACTATAAGTCGGCACAAGAAACATCGGTAATAGTCTGCTATCCTACGACGACATAGTTTGACAAGTAGCCATTACGGTACAAAATTCGTAGGAAGTGAAATTTTTTTGATAACACCTATCGATATTACTGATCGAAAACGTGATTATTATAAGGTGTTCCGCGTGATTGTCCTTGAAAAACCTAAATAATTCGTGCCCTTTTAGCAAATGTTTTACTGGCGATTACAAGCAAACCTATAGTGTATTTGTCTATAATAAGAATTGCAATTATTAGTAATCCGGCTTATTATTCAAGCACCACGTATAGTTGAAGCCATTTTGATGTGTACAGTTAAAAAAAATGCATATGTGAAGCATACAGTAGAATCACACAATACTTAAATTTGATGCTAAAGTCATACTATCCCAGCCTAGAAGTATAATGTCTAGTGCATAACACAACATAGCAGCCTAGATTTTGGGTGGTGTTTTTTTTCTCATATCGTATATTTTTTGAAACCTGCCCTAAGGTCCCGAAATCTTTCCGGATTCCGTAAGATTTTGCGGTATTCTCAAAGTAAATATTTGCATAGTAAGAAAATGGCGACAAGTCTATGTACTGTATTGAAAGGTAGGCTGATTGAAAAGCTTAGAATCACCCGTACAGCTATACAAATGTCGATCAAGAAAATCCCATGGTACAGCCTCAAACCTTAGGCAATTTTATGGGCACAAAAAGGTCGTTATTTACGCTATTAACGATCATTAACGTACTAATAGAGCATTATAAAGAACCAACTTCACAGTAAAACGTAATGCCAATGTTGGCAGACATTTTTACAATTATATTATAGTATAATACATATATGGTGTCGATAGCATTCCACTTGAACCTCATCTCTATTAGCAAATGCAATTAAATATGGATGGATGCTAATAATAAGAACAATTTTTATTAATATTATTATCATCATAATTATCATTATTAATATCATTGTCATTAAATCATTATTAGTAGTAATATCATTTTATTATTATTAATTTTATTATCATTTGCTTTGATGATAACAAAATGTGCCTATGCATAACAAAATATTCCAGTTATAATCTCACAATGTTTTTGAATGTAGTAACTGTTTTAAACTTCCCGCAAAAGTTTCTAAACTTTTAACTTAAACTGTCTGTCTGTCATGACTTTATTCTGTGATGTATTAATAGTGTACCTTGAAAAACAAACCTCGGAACTTAGGTAATGATCGATTTGGTTTAAAGTGTTTAGTGCTCTTGGCCATATTTTATTGATTCAGTCAGAAAACTGTAGCTCATCTTATTTAAGTTGACTTAGGTAAACCATTTGAAATGAAAATACTGTTCAACAAATCATAAGTTACGCAAATGGTGGGTGTGCACCCTTTGAAATGGTATAAATAGGCTAACTGATTGCTCATAGAGGTAAACTGTAGCACTATATCGAATATCATATCCCAAGCCCCTCAGCTTCCGTTGGGTATTCAATTATCACATTTTAATAATGTTCTATTCAGTTATTAGGGTGGAAGCTGGCGTTGTCTTGGCGAACGTACTATCAACATTCTTGCCTATCAACCCCGAGGCCTAATCTACTACGTTTCATCTATGTAGACGATTTGGCTGAGCGTGTAGGCATATGTCTGTTGTATTGTCTTCTATCACTCGTAATGCTTCCCCCAGGCTGGTTATACCAACAAAAATCAATTCTTCTTTTAAGATCAATATTAGTTCATTCTCCCTGGATAGTGAGATTTCATTAAATGTTTACATCTCCATAACACTTAAAGGTTCATATATACCTTCCTTGGTATGTTCACAATAAGAACCGGATCCAGATTAGACAAACCATTCCACATTTCAAAGTTTATCCGTTATTTCTTTTTTTTTTTTTGTTTCTCAAATAAACCTATGAAGTCAAAGGAAAATTCCTTTGGTACTGATGTCTGTACGTCTATGCTTTATATGCCTACACCATACGTCTCCTGATATTTTCAACCAATAGTCTACTACCTATATTGCCATGTATCCTGAGAAAAAAGTCACAATGAAGGTTAGTTTAATGACATAAATAGAAATCTACAAACTTTAAAATCTGTACGAATGCGGGATTGAAAAAACACAATTGCCAATTTTGAAAAAAAAAGCTGCGTCTTTGCGCTCATCGATGCAATGTGTCAACAACTATAGTTCAAACAAGTACCCTTAACTTGGTCCACCTCTTCTAGTTCAACATGTGGGACGCCAAAAAGGCCAAATTATGTAGCGGAGAGTATATGCCATAAATGACAGGCGGAGAGAATAAATTGAATTTGAAATATAATCGTACTGTATAATCGTAAATAAGTTAGATAAAAATTAGCCGATATAATTGTAAGAGCAGTAAAACACTAAATGATATGACTACAAATCCGTCAGTAAGAAATGTATGTTCACAAAAATATACAATGTTTACTTTTGATTAATTTACAGTTATTATTTATGATTATATAATATCATGCAAGGATAAAGTATTTGTTTCCCAACCTAAATATTAAGCGTAATAAAAATTGTATTTATATTTTATTTTTACTGCACATGATTTTCATTGTATTCTTCTCAGTCGTATATGCAATTTTTGTATTACTAATATAAAAATATAAGTTTAAAATGTTTTATTCCCCACGCAACCCTTCAAGAAATTATGTATGCCAATTATAATTTTAATAATTGTGTAACTAATTTGATAAGTTTACCGTTCGTCAAATTAAATTTGTCGCTTTGCGTCTAAGATCAAAGATCTGAATTCTGCCTAGCCTCTAAATGACTTTGCATCTATGCGTGAGGTAGTTTTACCATTTTGGCGTTCCATACCAACAAAGTGCCATGCTCTAACCATAGTCCAACGCAATTCACACTTGTTAGATTCACATGCACGTTTTGTAAACGTTTCTAAAAATATTTCTTTCAATGGAGGTCTACTCGTTGTCCACCCACGTTCGTTTGCTTACAAACAACTCAAACGATAATATGTTTACTAACCTGTTAATGAATATTTACTCAAGTTAGTTGTGTATTAAAAAAAATGCTGCAGATATTTAAATAGCATGTATATAATAATACAACTAAGTAAAGCTTAATAAGATTTTTTTTATATCATATTAAATCTGTACCAACATAGAAAAAAAAATTAATTCAACATACCTCTGTTCTATTATTTATTAGAAACGCTATAGACATATCTACAACAGAATCGCTATGTTCATCAGCGAACAGTCTCTGCAACAGATACGGCCTTTTAAGTCCATGACTTTAGTGTGGTAATGTAGCCACGCGAACTACAACTTTACGAATCACTACCCTATTCCAAACAATACATTGTTTGTTTTTCTTTGTCTTATGTTTCCTAGTTAAACTGCCCGGATAAAGATCTAAAACTTGCGGTCTAGGATTGATATTGATCACCAATTATGTAGTGTTTCGTCTGTTTTAATTTTGTCACTTTCAACAATATCGTACTACATGTTTTTAATTACTATTCGATTGTCTTGTTGTAACACAAACTCCAAAACTAGTCTACATTTTAGTTGGCTTTCTCATAAACACTGCCTCCAATGCCTGTATTTACAGTCTTGGTTTAAAGTGGTCTTTGTCATGCATTTCTTTACAAGTACGAGTAGTACAACCATGTGTTGCTACTCTTACAAGACTATGTCGACATCAACAGAGTTGATAGAAAATGTGATTTAGCAAAATTGTAATTATATAATAACATAAGGTTTATATATATATATATATATATATATATATATATATATATATAAGAGACAGTATTTAATGATCTCAAGAAAAGGTAAATTTGAGTCAAACACGTTCCTCCAATTTTCACACAACATTTTAAAAGTTTAGTGCATAAAAACAATTCTATGTATTGAAATAAGAAAACAAAAAAGAATACAAATGCCCCCGTTTTAAAAATTCTGGATCCGCCACTGAGTCAAAGTTAGTTAATAAGTGTTAACTATTATATTATATATTTGTATATTTATTAATTTAATTTTAAGCACAAGGACCACTGATAATGATAGTGAACATATTATTTCTAAGTAGCAATGGTTAACAAGACACATGCACACAAGATGATTACAGTAATCTTTAACAAGACAAACACACACACACGATGCTCGCCATAAACTAAGTCGTATATGAGGCATAAAGTATAGAGTTGTTTTCGGTAGTGAAAATTTCCAAGTTCAATCGAAATAAACCTATGTTGTGTGCATGTGGTGTATGTTTGTGTATGTCAATCGACTTTCATGGGCATGCGCATTTCAGACTACGAAACGGCTTATTGCTATTGTAGGCCCTTACTAGTGATACGAATAAAGAAGATGTTAAAGTTACACAAAACAGCGACTTGGTCTTTGTATTAGTGATCAACATGTTTTTATATACTCGATTATTTTAAACTTCAGAAATTAAAGCCATGACCAAATTGTCTATTTTATTTTATGACGTTTAGTTTAAAAATATGGTTCCATAAAAATGTAATTGTCTGGAGTTAATTAACATTTTAAGAGCAATATATTAATCCATAGATAACAATAATATCAAAACAGAATGTTGACCGTGTAGGGCATTGGGTTAGGTATCGTTGAACTCCGAGGTTAATGAATTAGTAGGGGTCAAGAGAAACACAAACAAATTAAGGTAAGGTGTTGATTCTGGTAATGACAGAATAAATGAAACAATCACTACAGATTGAATGTATGTAAAATGTATGACTAACTCGATGAACAGCGCCATCATTTTGAAATCAACAAGTGCGATTGAATTACATGTCTATATACACACGTTGAACTTCGTGATCCAAAGAGAACGAACTAAATGGCTTATTTCTTGCTGTTTTCGAGTTAACTTTTGTTTGATGAGGTGAAAATTGATAGTGATAAACTAATATCTTTTGTATGGATCTACACCTCCCCGTGGCGATTCAAACGTGAAGTGAGATGATCGTCAGGTCAACAAGTTGTGAAGCAATAGTACAATTGTAAAAATGTATTATGAAAACACTTCAGCAAACACCATTAGCAACTCTCCTATCTGAACAACCGGTTCTGAGTCGCCAGCATAATATCGATGGCATCGAGTTGAGCGCCCCCATCACAATCTATTTAACAGTGCCGTAACGCCGATTAAACATTGAGTACAGTATACAGTTTCTTTTATCCATACATATCTACACAATACCTGATGAGTGTTAACGATGTAAACCCACCGTCAGACATCATTGTACAGTTCACCCTCCAATTGGAGGCCACTTTGGGACATGAAAATTTGGGGTGGTCTCGGGGTTCGGTCTCCACTTAGGATTAGCTTTGTGTTAAAATATTGATGATTGTTATTTGGTTCTTTGAAAAGTGGTCTTGAATTAGAAGGGTCTCGAATTGGAGGGAGCGCTGTATTATGATAGTAGTTATTTTGTCCTGTCCATATTCATATCAATATTATGGAATCCCTACTCAATAATCTAAGTGTTAAGTCTGAGCCTGTTAACACAAAAATGATTAAGGACATTATTTTCAATGTCAATTTCACTTCTACATAAAGTAGATAGGCCTAATGTTTTCTTAAAAATTAATTTTTAAAAAACATGAAAGTTTATTTTGTATGCACTGATTGAATTCCTGTTTAACACACAATGCACTAAACGACATTTTTACAACTAAAATAAATCCTCTAATTTTATATTTAAAAACTTATATAAAATATATAATATATAATTTTGTTTCAAAATCGAATACAAAGAAAATGTATTGGTAAATCTGAATTTTTGTTACAATAGGCCTATCTGCAAAAAACTTTCAATTCTGACCTCCCTACGGATCTCTTCTTTCTTCTGCATATTAATACTATTCTTTTCCTTTCCTTATTTTTCAATAACTTTCTTAAATAGCCTAATTCTTTTCAAACAATCGCACCAGTCTATTTATTCCTCCTTTGCCCAATCACATTCATCAATGTTATTTTAAGATAGCATTATCACATTAAATTTTGGAACAAAACTTGTCCTAACTTTTAAACTTGGTGCCCACGGAATCTTATATTAGTTTCCGGGATCGCATTCTAAGCTTAGGCTTCTACGTGCCCCGCTCATTAAGCAAAACTTCTCGTTGTTATTATTTTGTAAAAATATTTTCTACAACTACTGATTGGTTGAAAGTGGTATATTCAGGGAAGCTGATAATTCAATCTTCAATCATCTATAATAGTTACCGTACTTTATAATGCAATCTGAAAAAATATGTGATAATGTTTCTGATATTTTTTTTTTATAATGATAGAGTTGTAGAGTTTCTTTTGGCTGTGAGCAAAACTTCTGGTATTTTTCATGATTGTATACACGAACTTTGGATGAATGTCAGATTCTGATCCAACAAATCCACAAATACATGTACATATAACCACAGTGAAAACTAAAACCGTCTTTATATGTGTATGCTAATAGGTCTACGAATTAATTGTAAATAATTTTTAAAATACATTTTTTTCTATTTAGTTTAACATTATTGTCCTTTTCGTTGTATTATGTTATCAATGAACTTGTTTCCAAAAATGAAGTTGTACGGCGATTTTGTATGCAATGGAATTATGCTTTTAAAGGTGAGTGTAAAATGTATTAAAAAGTGACACCCATTGTATTGACGTATGTAAGTGTAGATCATTGCGGGAATAGAACCAGCGACCTTCGGAGAAGATGTTACGATGCTGCAACTGATACAGTTCTGCTTTGAGAGCAACCATTGTCGACGACAAAATGCATTTTAGCTCATTTGACAGAGGTTCAGAATCAACGATACTCTATCCTGTTGACGCTAGTTCAATTCCACTTACTGATAATGTTTTATATAGGTGTTTTTAAAAATTTGTCTTTGATACCGAAATCATTTATATTATTCGTATAGGCCTATGCATTCTTCAGAAAATATTAAACACTATGAGACCTAGATTTGGAACCGACACAGTGTGTATACTTATATAACTTAAGTCTGGATTAAGCAACGTGGATCCATTCATCCTTTTTTATCGGTCAGGATGATCTATATCTCCTTTGTATTTCAGAAAAAGACTAATCGTATCATAAATATTGGGAAATAGAATTTACAATATAAATAAAGCTGTACGGATGCAGCTTTTAAGTTTTGCATTGTAGCCTAGCCAGGGAGGCATGACCTTGTGTTCAGGACTTCCTACTTCGCGTAGGTCTGCGCACCCCAAGGTCGTTTCAGCAATCTCGGGCGTCTGTTCTAAAGCGTTGTTATTTACTTTACCACGTGCGCGAGCCACTTCCAGGGGGCGTCTTTACATTCTCATTCACAATAGCAAAGATTTATTTAATTGATTGCAAACATGAGAGGACAATTACTTCCGGTTTTTTATAATTTAAACCGCAGACTGACGTTCAAAAGTAAGCCAAGGGTTATTATGGAAGTGGTTCGCATATTCGCTCGAGTATCACGGTTCATATACTGGAGAATCATTAAAAATGTTTTCAAAATAATGTATCACTTATCAATAATGATAATAATATATGATGATGATTACCACACACGCGTGCTATCTCGACATCAGAGGAAGTGACTCTTGGACATATCTTAATTTTTTGGCTAAACAAACAAATAAAGAAATAAAACTAGGGCAGTAGAATTATGTGTTCACCATACTAAATTTCAGAATTCTATAAATATAGTATTGACTTCTATTCAATAGAACAGGAAATATCAATAAATAATATATACATTTGAATTTCGAAATATATTTTTATATTCATTATTCTAATTTATTGATAACAGTATAGGCCAGCTTTTGGTTTGTTTAGTGTACGGTACTAGACAAAATTGATCACGTGTTTTCAGATACAATCTCGTCAATTTGTTATTGTGTTTTTGATGACTTCTTAACGTTGTGCCTGTTTACAAACTTGCACTTACTTCAGTGGCCTTCTTCGTCTGTCTGAAGTTAATAATAATTATAATGTCAGTTTCATATAGCACATCATGCCAACAAGGCTTCTATGACCTTCACTTTGTTGGTTATTACCCCTGCCATTGGATCAAAACACTTATGTAACACATATTCACCTCCCTGGTGACGAATTCCATATTACAGTATCAATATTGCAGCTACTACTTCAGGGAACTGGCGTTTTAGCATACAGGTGTTTACTAATAGTATTCGTGGGTGGAGAGAAACAACCCTGAAGTATCCTCCTCAAGAACACATGCGAAATGCACAGCGATGCATTCGAAACACAGATCTCAAGTTTGAGAGCCCAAATCGAAATCACTAGTAAAGTCCACATATAGTTTATGTATGATTTATGACAGAGTGGTGGTCCCAATTTGAAAAATGTTCACACATCCGGTATGCCCTTAAGATCTTGCGAATTTATCTGGATATTGTTCTTGCGGAAGATTTCTCCCAAGCTTTTACTTGAAGTTGGCTAAACCAGGAGGAGATAAACATTTAAAAGGGAAAAGAAAACATATTGATGATGTCATTGTCACAGGTAGAAATTACCTGAACACTGTTACTCATTAAAAAAAACCTCGAATTTACCATGGTTTTCGTACTTAACTCAAAATTAGACTTATGCAGAAGCTAGAATTAAGAACTATATGTGCATCGTCACTGATGGGAAAAACATACCTTTAGACAGCGTGTTAAATAATGCAATTTGTAAATATGATTTCTAAAAATCGGATTTCTCATTTATGGAGTAATTCACAAAAGCTATTCAACGGAAATAGAGCCTACATATAAAAGTATTGTTTGTACCTGGTAACCACTTCCTTTCGTTCGTCTATTATTATTTTATAAAGAGTTGTGTAAAGTTGGGTTGCCATAATTTTAAAGTTTAACCCCGTCTGCGACATTATACTTCATGTTGGACGGAAATTGGCTTTGTGGTTTAAGTGTTGTCGAATTTTTATGCCATTCAAAAAAATAAGCTAAACCAATATGAATCAACAGTTACAATGGCATCGACATAGTATATATCGGTCGTTATTGGTGAAATCAAGAGATGGGGTTGATATTCGTCGACAGTTACAGTGGCATCGACATTTGCTTTCGAATATAACGGTCGTTATTGGTGAAGCCAAGTGATAGGGGTTGGTACTTTATTGATCTCAGCATTAATGTGCTGATATGTTTTTTACTGGCGAAACCATCTCAGTGATAATGGTTAAACCGCAGCTAATTTACCGCGTATCCTCCTACATAGCGCATTTTGATGTTTACGGGGATCAAAATTTCCATTACCTTGTAAGATGTTGGTCTAATGTATATTAACATTATAACTACAAGGTGGCAAATCACGTGTCAACTTGATCGTTTCTTGAATCTCAAAATTAAATTTCAATCAGGCTTTCACATTTCATTTTAATTCAGATTTCTTAAGATGATGCTACAAACATTTAATAATAAAACGTGTTAAGAGTGTTCACATTAGGCCTATAAGCCTACACCGTGCAATTTTGTAAACTGAATGTGCCAATGTAGGCACGTATTTTATTTTATTTTGTAGTTGAAAGCAAGCGCATCTTTGAGAGTTCGATTTGATTTGATTTTCCAGATATTGGGTTTTAACATCACACTTAATATACATTTTTCAAAGAAATAGTTGCGAAATAAGTTTTGATGAGTGATATGAAATTATTTGTCAATTGCACCGTTATTATACATTACTGTTACTTGTAATAATATAAGCTTTTAAGTGTGTCCGTCTTACTAAACATATGGTTTCTTTGTCCTAAGAACCCTTACGATGTAATGCGATGAGCGAACCCTGGATATTAACAACCTGAGTCACTAGAAACCACACATTTTTTGACGTAAGTGAAAATATTCCATGATATTTGGCCTTAAATGTTGTCAAAATCAATACGTCTTTCACAAAAGCAGTTGGAAAAGTTTACTTGCACCGTTCTTACCCATCTCAATTTTCTCTCACTCCTTATCAAAATTACTGTCCCGAAATTTTTACATTCTTTGTTTCTGTCTGCATTAACATTCATAAGCATCTCTTCTTATATTATATATTCTTTCGTTACGTTCACTAACCGTGTCGCCGTTTATTCTTTTCATATCAACCTACTCATTTCCGTCACTGAGAATGTTTTATTAAAGTTAAACGAATAAATAATCTATTATAGATTGCGCCCAATTTTATACGCTAAACCAAAAGAAAGGAAATAGAATTTGTTGATTAAGTGCAATAGGCACATGTCGTGAACAAAGAGGATATTGACCCTTATGTCCGGCCTCACTACAGTCCCAGACTTTCTGTGCCGACTGATTATCTGACCCCAACACCGTTATCCACAGTGGCTTATCTTTTTAACTAAATCAATCAAAGTGCTGATTTTATTTGTAGGGTGATTGATAAGCTAAATACTTCGAATTAACGTCTTGGTAACCAAGCCATATTCATTTTTTATGATTTCTGCTATCAATCGTGCCGTGTGTCAGCATCACAGCAGTCTTGGGACTTTGATCAAACGATTGACAAATCTGGGGAGGTCGACTTTTTATATAACACTCAGGATGATATTTTTTGTGAGTTAACCATTGTTTCCTACACCTATTGTATGTAAGCGGTAGGCCATTATTTAACAGCCGAGTATAGTATGCCTAAACCTCTATTTGTATTACAATAAACACATTAGGATGAACGAATTTAGACATATTCATACCTAAATAAAATATCTTGTCGACTGTAACTGGGTCTATGGCCTATCAAAGCAAAGCATATGTTATGAAATCAGTTATATAAGTTTTCTGATATAAATAATCAACTTACGTAGCAATGAACGTACTGAAAACTACCACTCTCTGTAGAAACGATCGAGGCCTGGATTTGTCGTCGGGGATTTGTCCAAAGCGCTTTAAGTTGTTTGTGTCTTGCCACCTCATACCTCCACTAATGTCTTTCCGTGTTTACAAAATACAAAAGCACGAGGAATATTGGAGCGGAAGAGGAAACTTAACAGAAGAATTTCAGCCTTTCAGTAAGAGATATGAGCTTTATAATCCTCCGTTTGATATAGGTTCTATAGTTATCGGTCCGCTTCACTTTTTTCTTTCTTCATAAGCATTTTTAATATGAAAAAGGAAACACCGATCACGTTTGCTGATTTGAAAAAAGGGAGGATATGTGCAGACATTTGCCGAAGTTTCCAAGCCCTTTGTAGAAATAGGCCTACAGGTAGACCCCGAGGTTCACAACGCATTATCTTTCCTCCACATCTTAAATTCGAAATAATGCAGTCAAATCAAGGTTCGTGCAATGACTGCGTCTGTATGCATAGACCTAATCTGAGATATCCAATGTAGATCCACGTCTTTATGATGCAACACTTATCGCAATAACAAATCTGATATTTTAATGCGAATTTATTAAATCATGTTAAGAAATGTGTGTAAGACCAGTTGATTGTTTTATTTCTTGAGTTTCAACATTAACGTTTCTAACTTATAATCTGAGTTAACCTTTGAAATGTTTTTAAAACCAACTCTGAGTCTAATATAACTTTAGCACTTGGTTGGCCTATAAACGTTCGATAAAACGCATACATTTTATAGTCCCATTTTATTCATTTAGACAATGATAGATATTTTTATATAGAAATTGGAATATATCTTTAAAATAATATTCAAGAGGGGGAAGACCAAAAGAAGATGCAGAGATGAAGTAACTACATTAATGCATCAGCATGGAGTAAAATGATGACAGGCAGAAGGAAGTGGAAACTGCATGCTAATAGAGGGCTTCATCCAACATTAGATGAACATAGCCTCAATGTATAATAATGATGTTGATGATGATGATGATGATGATGATGATGATGATGATGATGTTGTTGTTGTTGTTGTTGTTGTTGTTGATGATGATGATGATGATGATGATGATGATGATGATGATGGTGATGGTGATGTTGATGATTATGATATTAATGAAAATATTGATGATGATGATGATGATAATGATGATGATAATGATGTTGATGATGATATTCTCAATGTAGTATGATGTGCAGGATTCCTAGTAAAACTTGCAGTAGGCTACTTGTAACAGTTATGGCAATATCATTCTTGATATTACTGATGAAGTTCTTAATTCATAGACCATACAATATCATACATATTATAGTCTGATACAATTATTAAACTTTCTGATCATAACTATCTTTTTATTAATCCAAGTTTTTATGTATATGACAAACAGGTGAAATTTGGGATCAAAATGTAAAATTCTACGGCGAAAAGATCCGGAGAAACAAGTTTTTTTGTATATGACAAACAGGTGAAATTTGGGATCAAAATATAAAATTCTACGGCGAAAAGATCCGGAGAAAATACACTCTTTTTTAAGAGACGAAGATGCGCCGAATACAACAGCACATTCGCGAGACCTCTGGCGTTTTGTGAACAAAATCATTGTTTTACCAATGTCCGCATTGTTAAAACAATAAAATGACACAGTTTTTGCACACCCTTAAACTTCGCGATCGTCTCGTTTTCTGGAAAGATAGCGAAAATTAAGGGCGCGCGAAATGATGTGGTTCTACACTATACATGATGGATAGTAACAGCTATAATTATGCTTATAAACAGGACGTGTATAATTTAGCACAGCCTATATATATCTGACCTAATAAAGAAAACCTCCTGGTACCTTAATAGGTCTTTACAGTACTAAAAATGATTATATAAAATATTTATCAAACTTCCCAAGATTATAGCAGTAGACATACCAACTTTATTGTTCTATTCTTTATATTGTGAATTAGCCCTACCTGTAGCTCTCATAACCATCCTTCCTACGATAGAAATAAATTACAATTTGAACCTGTTGTATTGCAAAAAAAAACAAAAAAACAGACGACTTTAAAGAGAAAATCATGATATTCAGTTCTTACATTTTTCTGAAAAAATTACGATTATTTTTTAATAATATGATAATTAGTTTAGCCCTAATCACTCACCTTGTGTTGTCCGTTCCACATGGCAAACATCACTAAAACTTGACTCTAACATTGAACGATCTGCGATTGAACATTCAAATGATAACATTTTAAAGGAAAAGCGCTAACGGTTAAATATTTGCTTGGCAACCGATCATACTTTTTCTAATTCCTATTATTTACCCCACTTCTGACATTCGTTGCGGAGGGGAAAGCAAATATGTTTCCGGCCTATGAGGCGCCGCTGTAGCCGACAATATCCAGGGCTGTATCAAGGTCAACGAATGGTCTGGTGTTGTTCGTATCGAGCGCATACATTCAAAAACAACGATCTTGTAACGGGTACATCCATTGCAGCTGCCTTCGCTTTTAAAGAAAATATTGTATTAGTATGGCAATTAGACAAGAAAGGCGGGATATTCTAATCTGTGAAATTCTGTCATCATCCGTAAAATTTGAGTCGGATGAAGAGTAATTCCTATGAACCTTTGAGATCTAGGCGTATGCATAGGACCTAAATTATGCGAATTATCATTATTTCCACAATTTTCACCACCATTATCATCATCCTCATCATCATAATCATCACGACCACCACCACCACCACCATCATTATCATATCATTTTCATTTATTATTATTATTATTATTATTATTATTATTATTATTATTATTATTATAACTATCATTACAATCATTAGGCTTATTACATTATATACTATTATTTTATCATTATTATTTTACGAGCTGATAGTTTTTAATTTCCAACTTCGACTTTCAGATTAAAATTAACCAACTATGTAAACCTACAAGTCAAATTACAGCTTCATCAAGTTGTAATCCAGCTAAGAGGTTTGGATTCTCCACAACCCATATTACTGAAGACCCTCAAACTATTATTAAAGTAATGTTGAATACTGTAATTTAGAATAATTTTGCCGTCAAACCTTGCAACAAAGCTCTCAGACCACGATTATTATTGGGTAGTAACATTATTGAAATGTTGATATATGAAATTCCGCAAGGATGTCTAAGACATCGATGGTAGACTAAAAATTACTTCGAAAAGTAAAAGCAATAGGCCCTCATTTGCATTGTTCATTTTCGCAATTTTTTTTAAATTTTTTGAATAAAAGTTGTGGTCGAAATCAGATGTTAATATTTGACCATCAAAGTAATAGCCGAACGACAGAATGCGCATTTAGGACATTGACCCCGCTTTCAATTGCCAATTTCTTTACTAAAGAGTAGATTAAACAATAATGTGTAACTATCACTGCTATTGTATACTTTTCGGCTTTACTTCCCTCCGAAGGACGAGATAGAGTCCTTCTACGGGTAAATTCAAAATCGTCTTTAAAGATACAATTTTGAACAAGTGGAAAATACCACCACTTCAACCCCTGGGTCAACGTACAAGAGTCACATTGTTTGCATAATTCGCAGGAGAATTTTACTGAAATTGGGAGCAAAAATTGTTGAGCATCTCAAAATTGTGAGAAGCTCTGAAAAATTAATTAAACACTGAACTACTAATTTAAAATGAAGTTACAGGTATCACCTTCCAATGAAACACAGATCGAACAAATTCCGTTTTCACTAACTTTCACACGTTTTACTACAATACCTTCATAGATTATGACAGAAAACATAAGAGTCTATGCAAAAGATATAAAAATTGTATTATTAATATAGGCCTACTGTCAATTGGCTAGGGAAATATTTTCTTGTTCTAGTTTTCATTGATATTTAGTAGATTTTTTTAAATTGGTAAGCTCATTACATTACATAACGTTACATCTTAACACTGACAAATATTCGTAAGTAAAATTAAGGATTTGCATATCAGTACCACAAAAACACCAATATCGAATCTCGGTTGGAGCGATTGTATTTTACTCGCACAGAGTTTGTATCTTCGCCATCAAATAAATGCTGGAGAGTCGAACTACCGTAAGATGGTGTAGAGTTTACAGATACCATTATTTTTTCGAAAGTGTATCTTCAAAGATCCTATTTTGTCGTTTCAAATACATAACATATGAGGACACACACTGACCTCTGTTATACAGATTATAGTGTTACTTTAATATGCAATTCCGCACATACACTAGATTCGTTAAGACGTTTGTATATCCAGGAGAAGACCGTGTTCCTTTCACTCCCAGATTCATCGTCTTCACATTACTACACATTACTACACTACACATTACTATTTATTTAAGAACATCTTTTCGGTGATCCAATCTTGTTTTTTGAATCATAAATATTAAAACATGTTTACTGCATGATCCTATCTTGTCATTTCAAATCTTTAAAATTAAAGCATCACTTTGATTAGGCCTACCTGCTACAGGTAGTGTGTTTCTAACTACTGCTGATATGTGTATTCACAAGAGAGTGAAATCGATTTGCTACCTATCGGATCAATACGAAGCTCAAGTGTTCTCAGAAGACTCGAATTCGAATTTCCGGCTGAAGCGTTTTTCTCATCTTCACCTTTTATAAATTACCGTAATATAAATGCTAGCATTACCACAATACTCTTTGGTTATCTCTTTACGTGTAATAATATGTAAGACTGTTTTAGTCTAAGTGCTTTGAAATGGATTTATCCTTAATAAACCATTTCTTGGTAGTCACACATCAAGTCCTATGCTCGTTCTACCTAAAGCTCCAATACAATATTACTAAAACATCGTCTTACTAAAAAAATTTCAGTATAGGCCTATTCAACTTTTGTGTAATAGAATGCAATATAATTAAAGACCGGCAATAAATGTGTTCAGGGGTGGCGCCAAGAATTCTCCAAGCTCCCTAAGAAGGGGGTCCACAGGGGGAAAAATTAAATTTGTCGGGGATTTTTTTTTTAATTAAAAATAATAACATTTTGTGTTAATTATGGGATTCTTTATCATGTGGGAGGTAGCCCCCCCCCCCCGGTCATGGATGAGCAGCGTCACCACTGTAAGCCATACGATCGAAATAATATACAATACCTCGCACATACGGCAGCACAAACAGTTTTTAATCCCTAAAATTTGACAGCTTAGTAAGGCCTGCTTAAAATGCACCTTCGGCACTCGAGATTTGATTTTTCCTCGACGACCTTGCTGGAAATTCCCCAACACGGGGTCCAAGCCGGGGTCCAGAGGTCCCCGACAGGGGGGTCATTCTCCCCCTGGACCCCACGCTAGCGCCGCCCCCCAATGTGTTCCTTAAATTTATCTTTTAGAGGGAAAATAAAGAAATGATATATTAAACGGTTTGAGATGGATGACAGTTACTGCATGCTAGTATTAATTCATTTGAAATTTATTTTATAGTGGTCCTTAATTGGAGGGAAAATGTTCATTTGGGTCCACCAAAACCATAGTCTTTGGTCTCTAAATAAAGGGGGTCTTTAATTAGAGCAGCTAATTGGTAAAAGATAGAAACGGGGCCACAGAAAAGTGGTCTTTAATTGGAGGGTTCTTTAATTGGAGGGAGACCTGTATTATTATTATATTCAATAGACAGCTTTTTTTGGATTAGCTTTCGGTATTTGGCTTAAACAGGCTATTGCAATATAAAATGATATTGAGGATGAAGTTAACACATATCTGACAAGGTATAAAAGTTGAAGAAAAAACCACATCGAACCGAAGGGAAAAAGCAGCGTAATGTAGTACAAAATGCATCTTCATTATTTTTCAAACATCACTCGTGGTATCAGAGTTCTTGGCCCGCTCGACAAAATACATGAAGCTCTCTCCAGTTGGTTGCTGAGCTATGTCCCATCTCGTTTGAATATCATTCAGTGACTTGTCAGCAAAGTTAACGACTCGATATCGACGCAGAAACACACAAAAGAATACTTTCATCTCGACCATTGCTAGAAACTGACCGATACAGCCTTTTGGTCCAGTACCAAAAGGAACAAACTGCTGTTGATCAAGCTGTCGAAGAAATCGTAATATATTTATTATTAATAATTAATTAATGTAATTATTATAATAGTAATATTGATGATGATGATGATCATCATCATCATCATAATGACGAGGATGGCGATGATGGCGATAATAATAGAAATAATAATAGTAATAAAACAATATAAATAAAGTTCAGTTCAACTTTCTTGCATCTTTCATAATTGCGTAATTCTGGCAAGGTGTCCTTCTCATGTTGCCAAACCGACGATATAAAATAAAGAATTCTTCATTTGTTATCACGTATTCATTTTAAATAAGTAGGCCTACTCAAAACGTAGGGTAAACACTAACGTCAAGTATTTGTATGTCATGTCATTTATTGGGGTTCATGATGAGTTAGGTGTTTGGGATTTATTTAAGGCAGAAACAAATAGCTTCAGTTTTACCTTTTCAGAAAAGTTTTCGGGATTGAAATCATTTGGATGTTTGAAAATTTCTGGCCGTCTGTGCATCTGCGCCAAATTCAGAACCACATTTGTTCCTTTCGGTGTGTCAAAGCCTTCGATGACATCATCCTCGATTGCTTTGCGCATGACTACTGGTCCTACCGGTTTGTATCGCATGGACTCTTTGAGCGCCTGCTCAAGGTACACCAGTTTTGGTAAGTCTGCTTTGCAGGGATCCCTGTTACCTGCAAGATAAAAACATATTTGGCTTAGTTGGTTGACACTCATGTCTAACTACGCGATTTCGAATGCGTGACACAACTCGGCAGTGTAATTTATTTTTAGTTTAACTACTTTTATTCAGAATATAAATTTTACAATATTAAGTATAAACATAATAAAATATTAAGTTTAAAACAATTTCATATATTGATCTATATATGTGTATATGGGACAGGTTGAAATATATAATTATATAATGCGTTTTGTAGGCCTAGGCCTATATATACACGAGAATAATATATATGTGTATGTATATAATATAGTAGTGTAGTAGAGAGGGTTGTAGTTGTAGTGGTTGTTGATTCGAGACGGATGCATGCAGGTACCTCTTACACATCGTAGAGGAGAGGTTATCAACACATCGGTCAATGGTAGACGGCAGAAATTATCAAGGTACAAAGTGGTTAACCTTCAAAAACTTGTAAAAAACCCGGTTAACCACGAACCGCAATCGGTGGCTAGAAGGTAGGTACAAGAGGATCTGGACGTACCAGTAATTAATAACAACAACAAGAAAAATTTGGTAACATTTTACAAACAATTCAAAATTCTATTCACGACTTGTCCGTCAAAATAATGCGGTTTTATAACGTCAATGAACTTTTTTTGAGGGCGCTCTTTCTTTTCGTACACGCTGATGATTCAGGGTCATTGTTATATAGATGTGTACGTAGCCCTTAAATGGACATGTTTAGCAAAAAATATTGAACTATTTCGAGGGAACGAAATAATATTTCGAGGGAATGAAATCATTTTGTGGGAACGAAATAATATTTCGAGGGAACGAAATGTTATTTCGAGGGAACAAAATAATATTTTGAGGGACGAAATAACATTTCGAGGGAACGAAATAATATTTTGAGGGAACGAAATGGTTTCGTTCCCTCGAAATAAATATTTCTTTCCCTCGAAATATTGTTTCGTTCCCTCGAAACAGTTTAATATTTTTTCTAACCATGTCCCTTTAGGGTTTTGTAGATGAGCAAGCTTCTCAATCTCCTACTACAGCTCGTGATTTACGTCTTTACCTACCGAGAACTTGATCCATTTCATTGAGAAGTCGTGTTTCCACATCAGGGTTACTCGCAATAGATACAAGCAAGTAATACATAGTTACTGATGACGTGTCTGTTCCCGCCAAGAGCATCTCCAGAACACACTGCTTCACATTAGCCATTGTTATCTCTTTGCGTCTCTTAAATTAAATAAAATTAAATAATGCATCAGTCATTTAATAGCACCGTTATTCAGTAATCAGTATTATTACCCAAAATAATAATGGTCAACACATACACTTTGTATCCTTTCTCCATTGCAATCTCTAAGTTTATACGTATTTGATTATTATTTACTTCTATATTCATATTCGCTCTCTAACAGCAATGGTGACTTGAGGAGGCCCTCTTTCAAAACAATTCAAATACAGATAGGCCTATAACAATCCTCAATACAATGAAATAAAATATAATAACATTTTAAAATATTATTATTTAAGTTATATTATTATTATCATTATCATCATTATCAATATCATCATCATCATCATCAACAACATCATTATCATCATCATTGCTATTATGATACGTACCTCAGCCTCTATCAGGTTTGTAGCAAAGTCAGTAGGAAGGCTTTTACCTTCGTTACGCATGCTCTCTAGAGTTGCTCGTTTCTTCTCTACCATAGCACCTATGGCCTCATTGAGACGATCGCTAACATAAACAAAAATAGAATAAGAAATTACTCAACGGGGTGTTACTGCAGTTTTTCAACAAATGGTTCAACCACTTTCACAACACATGTACTGGTATTATGTTAACATGATTTGGTCCATTTTTCCGGTAATCGATTGAAACACTCATCACTTTCCGTTTACGTATTTCTTATCGCAACCTTCATTAACGACATACTGTACTGCCTGCCAAAAACAGGCCTATATGAAAAAAAATCTAAAAACTTTATGAGCTTATTTTTCGTTAACTTCCAAACAAAAACAGATCAAAAAATATCTATTTTTTTTTTTTTTTTTTTTTTTTTTGCTGATTTTCAGACATTTTACTTTAAAAATCCTTAAATGGATTACCAGCAAATGTAATGGTCTTTGTAAAAGAATATATGAAAGGTAATATTTACTGACGTTATTCATTCAGATTTTTAATTGTTAGTTGTGACTAATATAAATATTCAAATTTGATCAATTCAAATATGGATTCTAATTTTTCCTTTTTTATCTCATGACAGGCAATATGTATTTAATAGACCTGCCAATAGGAACTATATTATTTTATATTGACCACAAATAACCATTAACCTAAATATATAAAGCCAATAATACTGAATTTCCATGGGTTTTTCTTTTAAACTTAACAGATAGCCTAGGGCCTATTCATAAGAAAAATCAAATTGTTTGTAGGCTGATGCTATTGGACTAAAGAAATAACATGTACTGTATACAGTGACAGGGATGAAAGTTCGTCACGAAATTGAATCCCATTTCTATGCACTTGTTAATTTTTTTCAAATGGTTTATTAAAAGAAATTTTAAGATGTTCAGAGGTTTAACAGAGGAATTAACTTTGTATTAACAATCAGCTATGTGACTATTCGATCACCAATATGACTACGAATTAGCATAAATAATACGTAATTTGCATAATAACACATGATCTGCATACTTAACACTTGATTTATGAAAAAGTTTATCACTCACATCGATTTGATGTGCTTTTTGTATTCAGCAGATGTGAGCCAATATAATACGGGCGGCTTAATGAGAAAATATTCCCATGATTTGAAGTACTTCACAATTCGATTCACAACGTCCTCATCTAATATAGTATAACAATTGACTGTTAATTCAAACATGGAGGCATAATTTTAGAAAACTAAACTTATTCCTCCATGGATCAAATCACTTTCATACCAGATTCCCATAAACAAATTTTAAATTCTCATAATTATAATTCCACTAATATTTGTACGATGTTATATTACCTATGTTAGGTTTAGGTCTACTTGTTTTCGGATCCTTTTTAGTTAGCTTGCATTATAGCATGTAAGTGCATAATAATGCATGAGGCTGACTGGTAGGTGGGTAGGTATGTAGGTTGGTAGCATGTAAAATATTAACATGTTTAGTGGGCCTATGATAGGTATCGGTAAGACAATATACACAATCCTTGTATTTTCGTATTAAACTTGTGTAACCCTACTTTCCACTGCTGTTAATATTACCATCAGCATTAGTACTTTACTATTATTTAATATAGGTCTATTTAATATTTATCTACAATCATCAGCACGTTTGCTACCGTACCAATTCTACTGTCGTACGTCGCCGTCATCGTCATCAACCGTATTACTTTTGGAATATCACAATACCATATAACATAACGTAAAGCGATTAAATACGAAACTGAATTAACATCATTTTAGAGTATGTTTGAAATGAGCAAAAAACCAATACATTTACCATCTTGAATATGGACACCGAGCATCAATGTATTGGTCACATCAAGAGTAATACGACGGATAAAATCCAGAGCATCAATACGACCATCTGCCGCCCTCTTTTGGAAATCACCAATACGTAAAATTTGGCGGTTGGTTGCTTCTACAGTAATCGCTGACGCCCGATTCAATACATCGGCATTCAATGCTTAAAACAAAATTTTAAAACATAATATTGATTAGCTCGTTAACTTATGGTCATCCGAAAATGATTTATTTGAGTTATTGAATTCATTCGCAATTTTTATTGATGAATCTACCATCCAACCGATCATGAGAAATGAGATTTATACATAAATACACATATTTATATCTAAACTTAATGACATAATAGTCTGTAATGATTACGCCCCTTTTCCGCGTTTCTTACAATCTTATTTATAAAAGTGTATCGAATGAGGAAATATGTATTGCATAGCATTGGAAAAAAACGTAAAACATTCAATTTATTCATTTCATTTTTTCATTTCATTTATTTCGGCTTTTTTTTTTTTTATCATAACAATACAGTAAAATATTCAGAAAATTCGAATAGGTAATCCATGTTTCCCCCAAGAGCCGGCAGGATTACCAAAAAGTAAAATAAATTACTGTCTGAGTGGCTCTCCAAGCAATGGGGGAAACATGGACTAGCAGTATAAATACATTATAAAAATATATTGAAAATACAAAAATAATTAACAATTAAAATATGTTCATTACTTATATTATTATTGTTATTTTTATTATTACTATTACTATTATTATTATTATTATTATTATTATTATTATAACAACAATAATAATAACTACAACAATTTTAATTACAATTACCAGCATAATAATTATTATAAATATTAAACAATCACACAAACAAATAAAAAGTACACAAAAATTTTGATCAGAAATAGGAAAACACCCACCCCCAAACCCTGCCCCCACTTCAAACCAACAAACACCAAAAAGAGAAAATTAAGTAATTAGAGTTCACTTTTAGCTTGACTTGGGCATAGGCATATCTGAGATTCTCTCAGTTGTAAAAATGTTCTTTTAGCTTTCTGAGAAATAAGTTAATGTTAAAGAGAGCAGCATCACGTACTTCAAGTGGAAGAGTTTCCCATACAATGGGAAAATAATTGAAAGCAGAGAATTTAAATGCATTGGTTCGGGCAAAGGCGTGCCTAAAACGCAAATCATCAGAGTGTCTAGTGTTGATCTTAACAAATTCCAAACAGTTTAAATCATACACATGATAAAGGCATTTACAAACAAAAGCTACAAGAATGAAATCGTATCTAGCCTTCATAGAGATCAAGTTAAATTTAACTAATCTCTTATTTACTTAATACAATGATACCAAAATGATAAATATACAATCAGGGGTGGCGCCAGCGGAGGTGGGTGGGGGCGGGGCCCTGGAACCCCGTCGGGGAGAAAAACAATTATATGTATTTTCTACTCACTGACTCTAAAATCGATTAAATAAGCCTCTGAAACCCCTAAATTGTCAAAATCTTTCGTCCCCTGGACCACTTTCCGAACATTTCAAGCGAAGTTCGACCACGCCCACTTTGTTCTCGTCTTGGATATTTCCTCCCTCGTCGGGCATCGCCCCCCCCCCCCACCTTCCCGTCGGGGACCTCGGATCCCCGTCGGGCAAATCATGGCGCTAACCCTGTAGGCCCCTATATAATTTTAATATTTTCTTACATTTTTGGAAGTATCCGCGTTGAGTTTTCCAAGCTGTGACGTCATTGTTCCAGATAATTCCATTCTCAAACATTCCTATATGACTGAGGCCAGTGTCGTTGCCAAATCTTTTGCAGTAATTGTTTCCATTGCTCTTCAAGATATACCATGCCGCCGAGGGCCTACAATATGCATTTCAAATCAATGTAATGTGGTTTCAGCATGGACCTTAAAATCCTTGGTTTCCGGTTCTCAAGGTAACTGAATATTTGAATGGTTTTTATCAGGGAACAGTGATGTAATTTCACTGTCCCCCTGGTTTTTATTTTATGAAATTATTTTTATCAACAGTGATTTTTTTCAAAAACCTTTCGTTGCAATACAAAACTGTGTGAATTGAAAATAAGTAAGAAGTTTTCAAGTTGAAGAAAAATATAATATCCATACATGTGGCCATCCACCGACATGTCGTTACACCATCATGTACAATACATCATACAGCCAGATGTGCATAATATTGTTAAGAACACAATTTCTAAAGAAGTTTGACAGTTCCACATGGCTATGTCAAAGTTCAAAAGACGTAAGGGACAATAGCATTGTCTGCATTTGATAGATTACTCTTAACAATTGAATAATAGGCCTATTAGGGCTTACAGTTCATTCGATTAATATAATATAGATAGAAATTGTGTCTTATTAAAAATGCATCGATAAGCATGCCTACAATATGTGTTATTGTCCGTTCAGGTCTGCCCTTTTGACATAGCCATGCGCACAAAAACAACAAAAGACGATGTAATTAGGCCATTTATTACCTTGTTATGAGATATGTTGGCTCTCCTCCTATCCAGACACGAACGAAATCGCCATACTTTTTGCTATAGTAACTAGCTGCTTCTGGGATACCCATGTAAAGAAACCTTAAGTTGCTTAAGAAGGATCCAAATCCAAAATGGCTACCGGGACCTTAAATTAAAAATTGAAGTTTAATAAATAATGAATAAGCCTATTGTAACTTATATGAACTTATAACTAACTCATTAGCCTACTTTAACCAAACGGAAACGGTACTTTTTTATGCCTATTATGTACTCAGACTTATTAATCAAAACAGAGAAAGAAAATTACATTGAGATAGAAACAAGTCGTGGAAATAGAGGGCGTATTCACAAAGTCACATAAAGATGGAAAATGTAACAGCTGATGATGATGTGAGTAAATCTGGTACGGATCTATCTAGCTTCAGATGTAATGCAAGTAGACCGGCAAAGGAACTCGCATGACTTACATAAACTTACATTTCCTTTATACTGTGATAAATCACGTGATTTGTAATATGTAGGCCTATATCCAAATTCTACCTATTTTACTTTTTTCTTATAATATTGTCAGTGGTTAGTCTATCTTCTTATTTTACCTCATTGCTGTATAGGCCCTACTTTAATGTAGTTTTTATTATGTTCAGCTCGACAACAGTTTTTCGGTATGCCCCACACGTATCCTGTAATTCAAAAACTGTATAGTATACTAAAGTAAAAACCCGGCCGGTAAATGCACCACTCAGCTATTCACATCGTATCCAAGCTTTTATGTGGTTGCATAAGAGTTGTGTATTCAGAACATTGTTCCCGTCTCTTAGTCTTACTAAACATATTGTTCTTTACAATCGGATAAGAGGTTTATTGTCTCGTGAATCGTCAAAAGGTGGTAAATGGCTCCACCATTTATGCCTAGCCTAACTACGAGTGGGTTTTTTTTTGTTAATCACAAAATAAAACTCATTTAAAACACAATTTTCCGTAAATTGCTGTTGTTGTCTTAGGGCCAAATAATAGGTAGGCCCTAATTTATTTGATATGATTTATATTGATCGATGAGTTATAGTGTTAACACATACAGGAGGACACAAGAAGCAATGTGATACACAGAGAGCAGTGTTTTGTTTTTTTTTTGTTTTTTTTTTTTGTTTTTTTTTGTTGTTATAACATGTTTAGTTTTTCTCGTGGGCAAGGGCCATTGGGGTTCACGGGCGGGACATTGGCCTCATCCAAAACTCTTATCTGGTGATATAGCAACCGCCTCCTTACATATCAGGAATAGGCCTATATGATAGTAACTTTGGTATGGAGATACACGTCCCCTGTTGACAATCAAAGATGACAATAAATATTTTAGAAAAAACGTATGCTGCCGATATTGTGATTCGAACCCAAGACCTTCAGATTACCGTTCGGATACTCTCACCATCTGAGCTATGAGGCCAAGTGGTATACACCCTTGGATTTTCCAGTTACGACACGGGTTTTTTTTTTTTTTTTTCTTCTTAAGGTACCGGTATTGCGTAATACATAATGAATAGGTAACTTACATGGTAGTAGCATTTTTATGGAGATACCTCCTCTGGTGGTAACTAAAGATGATAACAAGTTCTTGGGATTCGAACCCAAGACCATCCGATTACCGTTTGGATACTCTTACCATCAGAGATATGAGGCCAAGTGGTATATACCCTTGGATTTTTCCGCATTAGGCCTATGCGAGAATATAACACAATAATGACTTTTTAAAATTATACAATTATGCTTACCTGGGAGATTGTCAGTTTCAAGTTTAGTTGGCCGACGTAGAATAATGAAAAATACCAATGGAAAGAACAGTAGAGGAATATATACCATATACATAATGTTCGCAATTATAGTGCTGGTCCAACCATCAACATACATATTCACATAAAGCCCTCGGAATATTTACTTACATGTGTCGACCGGTCTTTACACACATTGATCACGTCCCCTCGAGCTAAAATGCGCCACCAATGAGGGATGGGTGTGTACAAATCGAAAAACATTAGAGAATTACAGTATCTGGACTGGAAATTCCGACTATGACTCAACTGTAATGTGGAAATTCCAGTTTTAGTGTTTTCACTGCTGTACTACGCTTTTCTAATCAATATTTGTAAAATGTATACTATAAACAAATCAGCATACCGTACTCTATAAATAATAAGCACTGAGAGGACAGGCGCGAAGTGCCGGAGGGGTCCAGGTTATAGGGTGTTAAAATGCTTTACAAGGATGTAATCTATCGCCTTTATTATTTTGCCTATATATTTCTGATTTAAATTATTTCCTTGAACAAAAGGGTATTGGGGGAATACAGGTTGGTGACACTGAGGTAAATAATTTGAAATACATGGATGATATTGTCTTGCTTGCAGAAACACCAAAAATATTGAACGCCCTTGAAAAGTATTGTGATATGTGGGATTTGGAGGTCTATACGGGGAAAACCAAAGCCATTGTTTTCGGAAGGGGTGGAATAAAGACCAAAGACGAAAGTTGGACATATAAATGTGACAAGTTGTACCATATTATAATTACTTGGGCCTTAAATTAAGCTCCCGGGCACCTGGTCAGCTGCAATACGAACTTTATCTAACCAAGCAGGTAGAGGTATTTTTAAGATAAAAAGTTTTCTTGAAGGTAACTGTTATATTATTCCAGATTTGAAAATGTATTTATTTGACTCCATGGTTGTTCCCATTCCTCTTTATGGCTCAGAGGTATGGGGTTACGATAATTGCATCACTTATGAAACATCACATATTAAATATTGTTTAAAAATACACTTGGTATCCCTTACGCCACTAACAACACTAGAACATTGGGCGAGCTGGGGCGTTACCCGTTACGGATTAAAGTGTATAGAACTGTGGTGGCCTATTGGCCGAGAGTAATAACTATGGAACCAAAACGGCTTCCCTTCAAATGTTACAATATGCTTTATCGTTATGATAACACCAAATTGGGTCTCCCATGTAAAACAAACTCTTTTTCAGTATGGTTTTGGATTTGTTTGGCTTAAACAGGGTGTAGCAGATATCAACGCTTTTTTTAGATTGCTTTGAGAACAGACTCAAAGATAATTATGTTCAAACATTTGAAGATGACAATTTCTGTTCACAAAGTAGGCCTATGCATTTTTATTTGAATATAAAGGAGCCAACTTATCATACTCTGCAGCATTATATTAACTTAGTTACAAATTTTAAACATAGGCGATGTATTACAATGTTCAGGACAGAAACACATAATCTTAATGTTAACAGCCGCAATCCAGAGGGCCTTTTATGTAATATATATGTATAAAGATATTTTTGCTTATGTACCTGTATTGTCAACAAACATTCCCTGAAATCGTTTTAAAAGAGCTTAAAATGCTCAGATCGTCGGAGCGAGTACCTGCATACAATCCACATAACGGTAAGTTAACATGTTAACATGTTAATATTGATAGTTAAACCATGGTTGAATAAGTACTAAACTATTCATCCATGTTGAAACAAGTTAAATAACATTAATTAAACGAACTATATGAAATAGGCCTGTTATGCTTCCAACAACCGTCAATAAAATTAGGTATAATCTCGTAGAAAAATCATCGAGCCCGTCCTTTTGCCACTCCTTACCAAAAATTACATTTCCGCTTCTCTCCGAAGTATTATCTGATGCAGTCAAATATCTGTCTCTTATACACATCTCGTAATACATAATGACCCTCATCACAATATGCAGTCTTTTAACGCCAACATAATGTCAATGGCTGCCGAATGTCTGAAATCAAACGGCTACAAGTAGGGGCGTGACTAGAGAAAACATAGGCTAAAGCCCAACAGATCAAGTGGTCATCTCTAAACTCCCGGACAACAAGAAGACGATACCATGCTTTCACCATTTTCCCTAAATAGTGGTACTTTACTTGCTATACTAATTGGTTTTGCTAAAACTAACGTAGGCCCTAATCTTAAACCTATACTAATAGGTTTTGCTTTCACCATTTTCCCTAAATAGTGGTGCTTGCTATACTAATAGGTTTTGCTAAAATTAATGTAGGCCCTAATATTTATATGCCTATTAAAATTGAATAAAGACAAAAGCGAAAAAGGGTTTTACATATATGACTGAAAAAATCGATGAAAGAACATTAATATAAACACAGCTTATGGTTTCAATTATACTATCACGTATGGTGTATTCAGTATAAACATTGTAAAGTTCATTCCTTTCGTATAATAGTCTTACGTTATGGAGCTACTGAACTTTGTAATATGTTACACGGGTATACCGTTGTGTCAATTTGCTCACTGTCGTTCCCCGATGAGAGAGATATTTTAGTAGTGATTTTACAACAATTCAACAGATCATTATTTCATTGTTCGCACTTGTTTATTAAGTAATTATATTTAATGAATGGTTTATAATCAATTATATATATTATTTATTTTTGTACATTTCGTTAATACATGTTAAATACAAAGAGAGGCTTGCTTCATTGTAAGAAAAACAACAACCATGAATTCTTGTTGGTCGTTCAAAAAATCCAAGTGAGTGAGCTACCAAGTGAACAAAAATGTAAACATTCATCTATAACTATAATCGTGACACATACCGTAAATTACTATTTTAACCACCTTATATACATTTTCGGTCATTCTATAACATTTTTGCTACCAACTAGGCACATTTTGTATTAAAATAACTTAATTATTAATTTTAAAAATGAACTGTTTTTTGTTTCATTTCATTACCTGTCTAATGAAAGTCAGTTTCGGTTTTACTTCTGGTGAGGTCGTACGTTATTTCTTTCAGTTGATTTTTTTTATATAGATACGTGCATTTATTATTTGATTATAAACGACAAAATGTTAAACCTGTTTTTCTTAACCATTTTGAGATTATCCTTTGTTTGAATTGTTTCGTACTTATTAATATTTTTACAAAGGTTCTATCCTTGCTAATGATTGTTTATATCAGTAGGCCTATTAATGATTGTATATATTAGTATTTTTACTCAGGGTCATAAACCTGAGTGTATGCAGCCTTTAATGCCAAGTGTACCACACAGATTTAACCCTCAGTCCATTATATGTTTTTGGCCTCAATACCATACATCAATACCATTTACTCAAGTTGATTACATCCTTAATTTTTACTATACTAGAAATCAATATCATAAGCTACCTCAATTTATTTTGTTCAAAATATCTGACGGAGAAACAGGGTTCGGTTGAGGGCCTCATGATTTTCAGCTAAGTTGTTTTGAGTTATCCTCATTAAAGGAAATTTAATTAAAAACAATGCTTAATCTCCCCATCTAGCATTAAACCAAGCTCCTATATCCTCTATAATGAAGGGCGAAGGATTACTATTGACAGATAACAAAGATGTAAATTTAAAGTTACAGGTCTCTCTCTAATCATTGAGGTAGAAAATTACCTCCATGCTCTAATTAAAGACCCCCTCCATTTAAGTACCATCTACAATTAAAGACTACTTTTCTGTGGTTCCATATTAAAAAGTATATTTAATCTATTATATTATTCAAATTAGAGACCAAACCTGCTAAAGACCATAGAAACCCCGTCCCAAAAGTGGTCTTTAATTGGAGGGGGACCGGACCTGTATTACCAAACTAAACAATCAATACGTTGAATTTAATTTTTTAAGTTCAATAGATCTTTATCAATCTAAAAAATATTACTCGCAATAATTGGAAAAACATTCATTAGGCCTGTTAAACTGGATATTATAATTCTTGACGCTGCCTTATATGATCCACAACAATACTGCATCGCTCACTGCGGTCCAACACGGTTATCGGAATGTATTCAATTCCTAAATCATCAAGGATCTGAATTAATAGTTCTGTAAATCGTGTCAGTTCGCTAAAAACTGGGTTGATTCGCTCACCGTCTTCCTTCATACATTGCTTATGGGGGTGAATAACAAATACAAAAGACGTCTTATACCTGTAAATTAAAATGTAAAATATGCAAAATAGATTATTCTTTTGGAATAATATAAAATAAAAATGTTATAAATTAGTGTGTTTTCCATAGAAAATCCCAATGGTTTCATGATTATTTTGATTAGAAACTGTTCCGGTAGCAATCAGTGTAACATTCTCTGAAACAATTAGGTGTATATGCACCAGATAGTGGAATTAAAGTAACTTACTCAATGACGCAAGCGAATGGACCCCTTGAGATTCGAGCCCCTCCCTCGAGCATGCCTGAACTACAGGCAGTATGCCAAATTCTTCCACTTCGGAGCAATTTAGGCCTATGTTTTAATTTTGAAACACGATTCTTCCGGTACGGTCACGAATGTAAATGTTAGTGTGAAGCATCCAAAGGATCTCTCAAATTTTGTCATCCGTACAAACATTCCAAGTTCAAAAACATGTTCTTAGAACAGCAACAACAGCAAATATACGTCCTATTCTATTTTTTGTATAAAAAGCATTCATTTTCTAGCAGTGGCGGATTCAAGGAAGCAGCCGGCCCGTCCATATTTTTAAGGGGTGGGGGGTGTTTCTTCCTCCACTTTTCGGCGTCAATGTGATTTCATAAGTCAAAAAGATGCCTGAAAATTCTTTAATGAAGTGCCAATGCATAAATGGCCCAGGTTTTAACGAAAAATTCTTGCACAGCCAGAATACAGATTCTTAGCAAAATACTGGTATCTCTGCCCACAAATACCCGAGTTACCTATTATACACGACTTGAGTGAGCGTGCTTATAATTTATAGTTCGAGAAGTATGACAAAAAAAGCGTGCAAAGATAAGATTGATTTTCGGCACATGAAGGAGGAAAGTAAAGTACATATAAATACATCAAAGAAAATTAAGTTTATTTTTTAATGGTGCATCACAGAAATTAATTACATCTCTATGATTGCCAAAAATCGCTGATAAAAGATCAAGAGCAATTTGTTGGCGCTTCATTAATTGTGATGTGGTGATGATGAATTTTACATATAAGAGTGTCATTTCCGGCCATCTAGAGGTTCTATTTCCTCAAATTTTTGCACCTCAGCCCCAATCATCATGGGGGGGGGGGGGGGGGGGGGGGGAGCCGGCCTCCCCCCCCCCCACGACCCTCAATTTTTCAAAATAAAAAAACAAATAAGAAAAAAGGAAAATTCTACTCAAATGTTGAGTCTAAGAGTGAAATTTCCTGCCATTTAGAGGTGCCATATTAATAAATTTTCTTACCTCAACCCTAACTATTGTGCGGGTGTGAAAGTCCCTCTCCCTGGGGCCCCCTCTATTTCAAATTCCTAGATCCCCCACTGCGTTGATCTGGGACTCACGGTTTAAAGTAGGTAAGTAAAGTAAATACATCCGAAAAGACAATGTTGTAAAGTTAATTTACTATGGTACATCACCCATATTATTAATTCGATCTCTATGAATAAAAGTACATTTTGAATAAATACTTAAAATAAAAATAACGCTAAAAAAAAAAAACGGCATTTCGACTCCTTCATGGTGTCATTTTAAAGTTCAAAATAATGAAGTATACAGGATACAACTCTTATAATACAGCTGTAAACTAGGATGTCAAAGTTCGTAACAGTGGGATATTAATAATCCCCCAAGTTGATAAAGAGCTTAGCTTTGACAGAGTCACATTTGTTTATTCAGACTTGGTTTCCTCATGGAGGAACTAAATTAATTCCTCCATGGTTTCCTCTATGGGTTGCCGAAAATCGCTGATGAAAGATCATGCGAAATTTGTGGGCGCTTCATTTTAACTATAGGGTGATATGATATGATGAATGTTACTATGAGTGTCATTTCCGGTCATGTAGAGAGAGTACTATCTCCTCAAATTTTCGCACCTCAGCTCCAACATGGTGGGGCTGAGGTGGGTGTGGTCTCGGGATGCCTCCCCCACCTTTCATAATAGATCTGCGCCCTTTCCCCCACCCCAACCTTAAAGTTTTCAAAATTATATAAAAAAAAAGTGGAGAGAACAGAAATATATTCAGATTTAGGTGTGAGAGTGCCATTTTCTTACCACAGCTCAACCTTGGTGGGGCTGAGGTCCTCTAAATCTTCTATATGTGAGAGTCCCTTCCTGGGCCCCTCTATTTGGAATTCCTGGAGTCCGCCACTGTCTAGGGTAAAGGAGTCGGTCTCTCACTGAAGGAGGGCAAAGGCAGTGTAGTAGGTGGTGGAGGAACGGCAAAATTTGAGACACAAAGCAGGACTCACAATCAAAGGTGCAATGGAAACGGGATTAAACTATTTTTATTCTAGTTATAAGTTTTGATGCTGAGAACCACTTCCTGGTTCCTCAACTTTTTGGCAATCGTCCGAATGTTATTTTTTGTTTTAAATTTTTTTTCTGAAATATATTTCAATTGAATTAAACTATAGAATTTGTGTCGAACGTAGCTATCGGTGCTTTTATATTTGTATTTTGAGTTAGAAGCCATAAATGCATTTACGTTTCTATAAACATTTTGAATTAATCATTAACAGATCAACCAGCAAATTACCTTTGTATACACTCCTGTGTTGTCGGCAATGCTAGTAGTGTGTTCTTGACGTCATCACCAAGGTATAATGCTGCATACACGATCGGATCAATCCCTCTATTTGCAATGTAATCTTTTCCATTATTTGCGTTTTCTCTTTCGACTTCACACTGTCTTTTCAAAATTAATCGCTTTTCAAATGAAAGAAATGATAAAATCACTTACATGAAAGTTAGAGTGAAATACACTACTCAGATACACGCCTAATCATAATATTTGTATGTCTAAGCAGGGAGTTGTTATTTAGATAACAACTCCCTGGTCTCAGCATTTAAAGGCCTATCTGTGTGCACAGCCTTGAGTATACTTACTTGTAATTTTTCAAAGTCTTTTGGATGATTTTTATAATCAACGACTTTGAGTCTTTCTTCTGGGCTCATTTGATTCAGTACTCGTCTTGCAATCTCCGACTCTTCTTTGATGTCAGGCACTTCCTTTCCCACATCGTGAAGCAGTGTGGTCTTTCCAGTGCTATGTGCACCACACAGGAACACGCGAATCATTGTTTCTGTCGTAAATAGTGTAGAATTAAGCCTATCTTGATGGAGTAAGAGGAGAGCAACAGGAAGACGAGACCAGACCAGACCAGTAGATAATACGCGACTGACTGTACAGATTCTTCAACACGCTCTGTTGATGACTATTGAATGTATTGTATAAATAGGCGAACATCGGGAAATTCCAAACTCGCAACTATAAATTGCAATGATAACTAGATTTATTATGTCAATCATGTTGGTTGTCGCAATGATAATCATTGTTTGTTGTTACCTGAACTCACAATTTCACACCAAAAAAGGACTAATAAATAAGTACAATTCAAGGACTTCCCGCAAACCTTGACACAGTATGTGACACGTAACCCAGTAATAGAGTATTGAAATAGTATAGAAATTGCAGGTTTGCTGAAGCAAGATATTGAATATATATTAAATGTCCGTTATATAAACGACATGTGCTCTCTTTTTGGGAAACTAAAAATGATAGGGAAATAAATATTTTAATAATTATTTACTTTGTGCATATTTTAATTATCATAGATATAGCTTTTTCTTGAAAATTAGAATGAGAAAACACTGCCCATATATTATATTAACGGAGGTAGGCCTCATTCAAAAGCATTTTTATATAATTATTCCTTGCATAGATCCAAATTTTCAGGCACAGTGTAAATAGAGATTATAAAAGTAAATGGTTAACTGATTTACCGGTATGTGATCTCTGTGTTGTTTCTTGGGGGATTTTACAGGCTTATTAAAACCCTACAGGCTACAATAAACGAACAGATATGACTAAAGGACTGTCATTATAGGCATTATTATTACTTCCTTGAATTTCATCAGACCGGCGTGTCTGCCGTAGTTGGCGTATTGCCAGTGAAATTGCAGCTCATTGGACTGTGGTGCACTAGATCATCATAGAAGTTCAATTTCTCCCTTTCATAATTTAAGGCATATGTAGGCCTACTTCTCGTGTTTGTAAACCTACTGCTAATTTGGATAATGTTTAGTAATAATACTATATATAATAATATAATACTATATAATACTATATATAATAATATAATACTATATAATACTATATATAAATAATATATATATATATTATATAATATATAGTATAAATCAAGATAGCCGTTAACACTGTTAAATTATATATAGGCTAAATCATCAAAGAAAGGTAAATACAGTGTTCGAATAAAGGACATAATGGTACATCGTGTGGCATAGCTCTCAAAGATGTAAAAGAACATATAAATAATGAATTAATAATTTTATTTTACATATAATTTAACAGTGTTAACGGCGATCTTGTATGCTACTAGGCCTATTTATTACCAGTCGTACGCCCACTGTGTAATAGAGTGTACCTGACGGTTATTTGAATCTGTTCAGGGCCATGAAACCTTTGTGGTCTAATTGTAAATGACACTCGCATTGACAGCGAGAGGTCGCAGATTCGAATCCTGTCGGATCTATTTTATTACACAATTTATTATATATCTGTATGACAGCATTCGTTGAGGGCTATGCTACACGACGCACCATTACGTCCTTTAATCCAACACTGTATTTACCTTCTTTGATGATTTATATATAACTTAACAGTGTTAACGGCTATCTTGATTTATATTATATGCTACTATTTATTTCCTGTCGTACGCCCATTGTGTAATAGAGTGTACATAGCGGTTATATGGATCTGTTCAACCATTAAGCCTTTGTGGGTTAATGGTTATGACGCTCGCATTGACAGCGAGAGGTCGCAAGTTCGAATCCCATCGAGGCATTTATTCACAAGTTATCATTTACCTTTCTTTAA
>NW_022712725.1:416970-441924 GCF_011630105.1 Anneissia japonica
ATATATATATATACAGTATATATATATATATATGTGTGTGTGTGTGTGTGTGTGTGTGTGTATATATATATGTATATATAAATAAAACATGAAACAGAGTAGACTGTTAGAACAAAATTTATTTTAACATGAATATTTCAAACTGTCCTCAGTTCCTTTTCAACATGACTAATTTATAAACTCTGTACAAGTTGACGGCATATCTATTAGTAACTGGTCAGAATTAACTATGATGACTTAATTATAATAACAATGTGTATCATGGTAATAAACAGCAGGTGGCTGTAAGGCAAGAAACTATTAAATGAGCAGTACTGTACTGACAATTATAAAAATGTCATGTTATAAATAGTATGATTCATTATAATAAACATAGGCCTAATGGATTCAGTGTAAATATAGGCTACAATAGAAAATAATAGTGAAAATTGCATAATAATAATAATAATAATAATGATAATAAAGATAATAATAAGAAAAGTAATAATAATAATAATAATAATAATAATAATAATAATATAGTATAACTACGACATATGGATGATATAGACTCAAATAAATCAGATAGAAAGTTGATATTAGTGTGATTAAAATGAATAGATTGTGATAATCTGTATAATTACAGTACAGAGGTGGTAGGCCCTATATAAAGTATAAGCATACATTATTAGGCTTTACTTTTTAGAATTTTTTTTTATTATTTTGTTTTGACTTTCAAACAACCACTTACATAAACACAATAGAACAATTTCCCTCATAACAAATGGCTGGATAAGACTATATATATACTGTCTCTTATACACATCTAGATGTGTATAAGAGACTTTTTTTAAAGCTAGTTTTTTAAAAATAGTTTTTATTGTTCGACCACTGGCTCTGAATCAAAAACTCAGATTGGAATCACAAAAGAAAATAACGTCTTTCTTTATGTACAGGATGGAACTAGGCCTACCTACCAAAGTCAAATAAGGTGTAATGTTATGTTTAATTTACAGTACTGTTTGTCAGATATTTTTTTCAATGTGTTTTAAACAGTTTCAAGTAGATAAAAAAAAATTAAAAGCAAACAAAAGTTTCTTTGAAATAAATAATTATCAAATGAATGGTTGTTCCAGTTGTCTTTTGGAGACCGCTTTTAGCTTCAGTTTTCATTTAGAGGTTTCAGGCTCGGTTACCCTCTAATTATGCTATTTGGAGACCACTTGTAAGCTATGGTCTAGCTGAATCCCGAGACCTCCCCAAATTCCAGGTGCACAGTCTCGAATTGGAGGGCGGACTTCATGATGTGCTGCTAGAGTTCCTATAGAGCTATTATAGGAACTCCATGTGCTGGGAAACTTAATTAACAAAGCTCTGTGATTGGCTGGTCGCCTTGGAAATCTCTATGGGGACGTGGTATACAATCCTATTGTATACAATTCCACTACACGATCATGGCCGATAATTGATGGTTTGCACTTCAATGGACAAAAACACAGACATATGATTTTTTAGTGAGAAGAAGGAACTAGTTTTCGTTGATAGATACTTCACTCCTGATCCATCATGGCTGAAGAAAGTGTAAAAGTCGCCGTCCGAGTGAGACCTTTCATATCCTTTTCTACGTACAAGTGGCCCGGCCAGGCCTCTAGCTAGCGTACGCATGTTATTATTTGTTACCGAAACCTCCGCTGAAACCAAGGTGTTGTTATGAAACAATCGATTATATAGACTAGACTACAACCAGCCTAGGACCTATGTTGTACGTTTCTCTTGGCGTACTTCCAAAGATAGGCTACCAACCATGAGTAGTCTGTGTTTGTGGCTGATATCTTTTACCTAACAGAGATTTACCTTTAAAACCAGTTCTTAGGAGTAGGCCTAGTTAATAAATAATTTATTAATAAAAATGATAAATGATGATGCTGTGATGATGAATAATTAATCATGATTATCAGATGATGATGATAAAATGATAAACTTAAGGCTGTGGAAATTTTTCCGAAAGCCTTTACGTATCCTTAGGTGTTGATTGGTGGAGCTGGGTTGAAAATGCTGGAATTTTTCAACTCTAGTTAAAGAATTTACTATACAGCAAAGAATCCTTAACATATTTAATACAACTCTCGCGAAAAAGCTCGGAGTGCGCAACTGATCATCGACATGCAGGGTACAACAACCACAATAAAAAATCCAGCTGATCCAAACGGAGAGCCTAGGAAATTTAATTTTGACCACAGCTACTGGTCACATGATGGCTTTGAGGAAGATGCCAATGGCTATTTAACACCAGTGTCTCCACGGTATGCAGATCAGGTATGTACATATCTAGTGTGCAAAAGTTGCTAAAAGATTATGTTTTCTTTTTGAGTTCCACATTTTCCCAGTAATAGAGCGAGCCAAGTATTGTTGTCTTGAGGCTTTTCAAAGTAGTAACATCCTAAACATTCTATTCTGTGCTTGGCTGTAATTTAGTGTAGAGCCTCATTATCTAGATGCATTTACTGACTCTTATTTCAGTTCTTATAAATTGTGCAATGAAAAACTTTTCTCTCTTTTTCAGAAACGTGTGTTTAGTGACCTTGGTAATGGTGTTCTAAAGAATGCTTGGGAGGGGTACAATTGCTCCCTATTTGCATATGGACAGACAGGTTCTGGAAAATCCTATTCGGTCGTTGGATATGGTGCAAACAAAGGTATTTAATTCATGGTTTATTGAATCAGTAAATCATATTGCTGACATAAATATGGTAGCGTTAAACACACAGGTTTATTGCAGGCATGAGCAAACCCACTTTCCCGACGCCCAGGACAAGTGTTTTTTTATGGTCGGACAACAAGAATTTTAGGGACCACCTTTCCATGGGCAAGCACTTTTAGAATAGGCTACTTCACCATGTAATGCGTATTGCTTTCACAGTACTTATAGAAAGTCTGACTCTTGACAATACGCAGCATATTTTATTAACAAATTGTCGGCGCACAAAGAGATATCAAATAGAAAACCGACTATGCCATGGTTACGCACCGCACTGCTTAGAGTCGCCAACGCTCCCGCAATTTATTGACGGTTTAAAAGAAAAAATGTTGGCGTACTAAATATAAAATTTGTTATTTTCTGCAGTAAAGATTGAAAATTAATTCTTAATTTTTAAATGTTAGCCAGACCTGTCATGTGTAGACCTACAACAGGTACATATTTCGCACAATATCGTACCTGTTAGCCATCAGCCGTCTGGGCCTACTGCACGTGGTCTGTTTACAATATAACTTTGCACTGGTCTAGTCTAGACTATGCCATGGTTACGCACCGCGTACAAGTGCATATTTCAAAGGTACTTGTCCAGGGACAAGTGAAAAAATATGAAATTCCCTCATGCCTGTATTGTATGACCTTAATATAATAATTCCCCCAATTAAAAAATTCGGGATCCACCCCTGTATGTAAGTTTGTGTGTGGGACAAATGCTTATTCCTGATGCTGTTCTGATTGGTCAGTTGTTTGACATAACGGGAAGGTCCAATGTGATCACTTGTGTGACTATACTGTATTAGAAAAAGGTTCTTGCACAGTAAAGAATGAAGATGTGTTTGAATGTTATCAATTGAATTTTCTATCACAGGTATTGTACCAATGTTCTGCAATCAGGTTTTTGTTGGTATTGATGAGAAGAAGGCAGAAGGTACTAAGACAGAGTATGAGGTAAACTTTAGTATGCTGGAAATCTACAACGAGCAGGTCCGAGATCTGTTGTCTCCTTCTAACAAGAAGAAAGGAGGTCTACGAGTGAGGGAACATCCCAAGAAAGGGTTCTACGGTAGAGACATTCCATTTTACATATGTATCAAATACGAGAATAAAAGTTACTTAATCATATAAGGAAAACAAAAATGATTTTTGTTTTTCATAAATGAGTACATTGTTCTGATCCTCCTCAAGTATTCCAAGGTACATTATTAATAATATGTAATATAGGATCCATTTTCATTTAATAAATTTGAACTTTAAAATGTCATTGCGTACAGTAATGAAAATATGAGTTAATAAAAATAGGTCAAAGACAACTAAAGTATATAATATAGCTCACAAAAAAATTGCTTTCATATTCCACATTGACTTGTTGTTTTTTACATCAGATTGGGCCTGGTTGCTTCTAGGATGGTAAAATGTCTTGGAAACACTAGGTGCTGTACACTTAGAATTGTATTTAATCTGTATATAAAGAAATTGCATTACTGTATAAGCCACACTTTGATTAAAAATTGTAACTTTGTTTGGTCTTACACAGCTGAGGGGTTACGTACCGTCCCAGTTAACAGCTACAACGACATCGAAAACCGAATGGAAGAGGGTACACGCAACAGGACAGTAGCAGCTACACAGATGAACGCTACAAGTAGTCGTGCTCATACAATTGTAGGCGTTTCATTCACCCAGAAATCGTTTAATGATGCAGGACAAGAGATGGCTAAGGTTTCCCTTATCAATTTAGTTGATTTAGCAGGAAGGTAACCAGTCTAAGGCCTTTGGCCCAGTTTATATATTTTTTTTTCCTTTTTGTATAAAAAATATCAATAAATTTTTTATGATTTTGTAATATATAATATTCTATTTACAGTATACATTGCATTAAAAATGCCTCAAATCAGCCATTGGCTGTTATAAAATACGAAATATAGTTTGTAAAAGTTTATTATTGTGTTTATGAAAGATAATGAAATAGAATAGATAATTACATCAGTGAAATTTTTAGCTATGCACTGGCCTGTTCTCTCCCTCCATTTGTGTTACCTGTGGCCTATGATATTCAATTACTGTATTATATTTGTCTTTTTTGTATACTCCAACAGTGAGAGGGCTGATTCAACTGGAGCTACTGGGGATCGACTGAAAGAGGGCGCTGCCATTAACCAGTCCCTCTCTGCTCTTGGTAATGTCATCGCAGCTTTGGCAGATGCTAGCCAAGGAAAGAGAGTCAAAGGTGAGTTAACTGGAGAATATTTTTTTCTATGCTGTCAATTATAATAGTTTGTATCTGAGACAATATACAGTAGTTGTCTCAGGTTGTATATAGACAACATTGCATAGTGTTCCCAATGTAGATCTAAATACCAAGTGTTGCGCGTTTACCATAGATTGTAAAAGATGCTAATATAACAATCTAAAATTTGTATTAAACAAATCTGTTATGATATATATAAAATAGAAATGATATAAACTAGGAAGTCTGCTAGAGCGAAAAAATCGCCAACTCAACCAGGATTCAAACGTTTGATCTCCAGCTTGTAATATAGACTTCTTAACCAACTATGCTACTGGGGCTTTGTAGTAAATTTGAAGTAACTTTTCCTATTATTGTTGCATATTTTGAATAAATATTCCTGTAACCTTTCAATGGTAAATGTCTTTGTATTTGTAGTTCCGTACAGAGATTCAGTGTTAACAAGGCTTTTGAAGAATGCCCTCGGTGGAAACAGCAAGACCATTATGATCGCTGCCCTGAGTCCTGCAGATATCAATTATGAAGAAACCCTATCGACACTGAGATATGGTAAGCTATTAGTATTTAGATTCTTATCTAACAGCAACTAAATCTCCGGTCAGCTAGGAGATTCCATGTTGTTGAGGAGTGAAGCTGCAAGGTCTTGGTTAGGCCTCTTATTTTTCAACACCTGATTACAAGGATTTTTGTTCTCACAACTCTCAATAACCACAGATCCTGTGCTGTGATAAGTGAGTGTAGTTTAATTTAATATTAATATGAAAAAATGAAAAGTACAATTCTCATATATGAGGCTAAAGTGGAGTAGATTTTAATTAGCAATGATAAAAATGCTGTTATTTGAAAGATTTGAACCCAGAACCTTGAGGTCAGTTGGCAAGCACCATGAGATAACCATAATGCCTTTACAATATTCATTATTAAAAAATACAATAATAAATTTTAATATTATTGTTATTTCTGTCATTAATATTACTGTTGTCAATGTAAATAACATTTTACAGCTGACCGTGCAAAGCAGATCAAAACGAAGGCAGTCGTGAATGAGGATCCAACCGAGAAATTAATTCGTGAGTTGAAAGAGGAAAATGAGAAACTACGAGAAGCATTGAAGAATGGCGGTGTAATCTCAATGAAGGCAGACGATGATGATGATGAGGCCGGAGGAAAAGGAGGTCAGCGTAAATTATGGAAATGTTTATTCAATTTTCATTGTGGTATTTGCTGTAGTGTTGCCTAGATGCACTCACTAACTATTATGTAATTACTTAAGTCATAAGTAATGTCATTCATTTTGGTAGATGTGGAAGCTATAAGGAAGCAACTGGAAGAGGAAATGAAAGCTGTGTTGGAAGCAAATGAACTTGAAATGGAGATGATGAAGAAAACTTGGCAGGAAAAGTTAGATAGTGCTGGAAAGGTAAGGAAACTTGCAGTGTGAGAAAATCACCTATATGCTGCCCTCTCGTGCCTATATTACTACAAAACTTTCTTGAAACATGTCTGAGAGTGCCCTCTTATGGCAGAGATTCTCTTAAAACAGATGACAGTTTTAATTTGTATTTTGGTAACCTAGCAACAAGGGTAGCAAATTTAATTGGTTACATGTTTGATTACTGATAATCAATTTTTCATTATTCTTGAATAACAGAAATTAGATAAATTATGTATCATTGCTAAAAATATATATAACAATGAATATATATTTTGTAGGGCGATGAGGGTGAAAAATCCAAGAAGGAGGAATGTAAGACAACGCCTCATCTTTACAACCTTAACATTGACAACCAGCTCTCCGGTATGATAGTGCATATAATAAAAGAAGGTACCCTGAAGGTGGGCAGTACAAAAGCTAGCCCCCAAGCAGACATTGTCCTGTCAGGCCTAGGGTAAGTAGAACATGTAGGTATTAGACTGTCTGGGTAGGAAGACAAAGTGGAGCTTTGTGTTGGTGCTCATGACAGTAATGCTGGTGCTGGTAGTGATAATGATTTTGTTAAAAAGTAATAATAATAATAACAACAATAATATTAATATTAATAATAATAATAATAATAATAATAATAATAATAATAATAATACTAATAACAATAATAATAATAATAATAATAATTATTATTATTATTATTACTATTTTTATTTTTATTATTATTATTATTATTATTATTACTAATATTATTAGCCATTCTTTGGTAGAATATTTGGCTACCAGTGACTACAATATTAATATATAATAATTATCTTATTAATTACTATTATTTGTAATGATATCGATTAATATGAATTTATTTACATTTTTACTTTTAATATGCTAGAATTCAACCGGATCATGCACTGTTGGCTGTTGAGAATGGCAACGTGTTCCTGGAGAAGGTAGCGGATGGCAAAGTGCTTCTGAATGGGGAACCCTTGACCTCCAAACAACAGCTGGATCACAATGACAGGTATGTAAACAATATGATAATGAAGCTATTAAATCCAGATTTTAAACGTTTCCACAAACTGTGATTATTTAAGTACTATCTGTAAAGGGCATTTACTTTTCAACAATTATGCTTCATTTTTTGTAAAATGCCCTTTAAAAATGTGACCAAACCGTAACTGTACATTCTTCACTTTGCTGGACCACATAGCCCGCAATGAGAAAGAACAAAATTGCATGACTTTTATTTGAGGGAAATTAACAGATAAAAATATCTATGCAATATATATAAATCATATATTGATAATGTTGTTATTATTAGTACATTTGTTGAAAGAGTATCTACTATAAATATCTTAGGTTCATCTTCAATGACAAACTCAAATGGGGAGATCACATTGATAAATGATAAATCACATTTCATTTTTTTTGTGTGTTTCAGTATTTCAACGTTTTTTGTATCTGATGTTTTGAATTACATGCAAGGTTTTAAATTTTATCGAGCATTCAATTTCTTCATTTGGAGATAATAACGTTATTCTGATTCTGATCTATGATTAATTTTCTTGCAGGATTATGTTCGGTTCTAACCATATGTACGTGTTCCAACACCCTGGTCTGAAGGCAGCCAACCCAGACAACTACAGGATACCAGTCACGTATGAAATGGCTCAGCAAGAGATTGCACAGAACAATGGATTTGATATGTCCTCCAAACAATCAGTAGGTGAGGAAGAATGAATAGGGGGTGGGGGTTGCCTGCTACTGTGCCAATTTTAATGAGCATAGTACTGCAATTTGTTTATGATAAATGTTTTATGACAGTTTTTGGTAATATTGATTTAACTTGTTTAAATGTTCTAGAGGAGATGATATTACAAGAAGACCTTATCGACCTGATGCCTGCTGTGGAGGAGGCTAATGCTATTAGTGAGGATCTTGATCGAAAAGTCAAGTTTGAAATTGTGGTCGTCTCACCAAAAGCAAGAGGGCTCACTCATGGTAGAACGGAAGTAAGTGTGCATAATAATGGTAAGAGACACTTCCGGAGTGTCAATCAAACTTAACAACTGACCAATCACAAAAGGGCCAGGCGTACGCACGTGTCCAACAAGCACACATGCTGTCCCACAAACACACGTGTTCACGTATGTCTTTACACTGTCCTTTGTGGGACCTTAGCAACAATATCCAAGGGGTGGGGCTTAGCGGAAAGGTCCATTTTAATGGTGGGGATGATGATGATAAAGACAGTGGCAGCAACAAGGATAATTATTGGCTGGAAAAAAAAAAAATTCTTTCTAATTATCAATTGAAAGTAATAACTTAAAGAAATAAGATTTCAATATGTTTTAATATATAAATTATGATTTTTAATATATAAATTATGATTTTTATTATATAAAATATTATTTTTAACTGAAATTAACAAATAAAGACTTATCATTTATTAAATGATTTGTGCAGGTTTGTGTGAAGATGCGCAACATGGTATCTGACCAGGAATATATTTGGTCAAGAGACAAATTTCAACGACGCAAGTACCTTATGCAGGAGATGTATGAGAACTACTCAGATGGAGAAGACTGGCAGCTGCCAGATGTATGTCAATATTTCTAACGTTACAGTATTTATTCCAATTCTTTCATTTGTTTACTTCTTTGTTTTTTTGTTTCTTTCCCCTTACAGTAATATGGTTATGGTACATATTATTTAAATGCAGTATTTATGCTAAATATTAAAACATTATTCCCCATAATGTCAGAAAAAAGTGATTACGAATATTCCAACATTATAATTTTTATTTATATTTATATATCCACATTGCAGGAAAAGGATCCCTTCACAGAATCACCCGATACAGAGATCCAAATTGGTCATGTTAACATCTACCTGCAGAGCATGGCATACATGGTAAGGTTGTTAAGTATTATAGTGGTGATGGGATATCCTCTTGAACATGGGAGGGCCAATTGGTGGTGGAACTTTCCTGAAATATGGGTGGTGCCAATGTGAAAGGGATGTGGTCAGTGTTCTATTGGTTGTTAACCAGGAACACCTCAGTTTTGTTAAGCTTTTTTCTATAATGATCAGGTGTCATCTATTATGGGCGTGGCCTACCTGCAGACATTATATCATAACAATTTCGACCACATACCAAAAAATTAAAAATGGTCTCAAATGATAAAACAGGTGTAGTCTAAATGCACATAAGCATGGCCTACCCAAAACTATTCAACATTATATCATTGACAACTGATGTCTACCCAAAAATTAAACGTGTTATCAAATGTTATAATATGTGTAATATGTATGAGCATGGCCTACCTATTCAGTATTATTATCATGGATAAATGATGTCTGGTCTAAATAGAATTCAGACCATATACCCAAAGATTAAACACGTTCTCTAATGTTATAAAAGGTGTGGTCTGAATACCTGTATGGGCGTGGCCTAACTAAAGACAAAATCAAAACATTATATCCTTGACAGATTGAACTGAAGGACAGTCTTGAGGTTTACGATATGAAAGGGAAAGAAATTGGAATGATGGATGTGGAAGTAATTCCATGCAATGCCAAGGGCAAGGAACTCACAGAAGCCGATGATATGTTTGTTGATGACCCCAAAGAACTTATTTCCTCCAGTGTTAACTTTGTTGTGAAGATCCAATCTATCATAGGATTACCAAACAAGTATACGGTATGAAACATCAGTATATTTTAGAATACCAGTGCCAATAAAAATTAAATTTCAAAAATATGGTCATGACATAACTTCGTTCAGCCTACATTTAACCTGTCGAAAATTTAAACTTTGTTGATCTGTCTGTTCTATGATTTAGAGTAAATGATCAAATCGGTTTCTCTCAAATGTTAGCATATTAAATAAATAATGACTATGTAGTACTTAACTTTTACTTAATATTTTTGTAAACATTTTTTTCTTTGCAGGACTTATATTGCAGATATAATATGTTTCTAGATGTAGAACCCACCAAAACTAAAGTTATCCAGAACACATCCAATCCAGAATTCAAACACAGGAAGAACTTTTCATTTAACCCAGCAACTTCACAGGTAATTAATCAGTTTTTAATTTTAAAGCTGTCTTATAGTTCCATACAGGCACTGACAATGTAAAAAGGTTAATTAATTAATAAATAAATGATTATTAATAATAGTAATGATATTTATGTAGTAGTAATGAGGTGATCTTTTTATCAAAATGACAACTTTTTTCAACAATATAGCTGGTGGACTACCTAGCAAACGGCATCTTGGCAGTGCAGGTATGGGGCAAGTACAAGACTGAGCAAGCACATCGAACCAAGAACATGAGCACAAAACAAATGGTCATGTCAGAAACGCTGGCAAAAGGTCGCAATCTTAATGTCAATGGTGTCAAGGTAGGTTCTAAAAAGACAATTTGCTAACATACATGCTGATGGTGGGAAAGACAATTATTTGCTTAACAGGCATTTGGAACATCTGACAATTAAAGTGGTTTCACTGATGGCCATCCACCAACAGACATCAAAAAGATATGAAAATACATGTTGGTATGCAGAATGTCAAGCTGATGAACTGACCTGTTACTGGAACGTCTGTCAATAGTTCAACTTACCCAATTCCAATAAATGTTTATGTTTACATATTTTGGAAAATCATTGGTTGGTACATTATAGCAATATTATGGGAAAAGAGGTTTTGTCAGACCCTCATAACAGAAATCCTGTAGACTGAAAAACTACAATCAAAATTACTGATGAAAACTATCAAATTTTGTTTTAAATGTTATGTTTCTTTTCTAGGCTTGTGATCCAGAAAAAGTAGCCCTTAAATTTCAGATGACTGCATTCAAGAAGCAACAAGAGAGACTTAGCACCAAAGTGGTATGTCACAGCCTAATAAAAAAAATCTCTTTCATCTAGTTATGAGAAAATAAAGTATTCTTTGACTAAACCTGTTTCCCTTCATATTTCAGGCCCAGATCCGCAGATGTGTACAGGTTGCCGAGGAGCATAAGAAGGCTAGAATCCAGACTCTACTCCTGAAGGAAGTTCTTAATGCCCAGAATCCTAAGACAGTAGAAATGGCTATCAAACGAATCCCACAAGATGATGGCTGTGGGCCTTACCGTGAGTACCCCATTTGCAATGCCAATAACTAGACTGGATATTATTGGTCAGTGTATCATATCATATCCTATTTATTTTAGTTATATCATATTTAGTCTCTAAACATGTCCCAGTATTTTTCTGGTCATGTTAAGTTGTAATATTTCGTTTTTTGAACTTTCAAAACCAAACATAAATTATTTTTTTTTTATCAATAGGTGCAATCTTCCTTGATCATTCCTTGGCATTGGGAATGGTATTATTTAAAGATTGGATTTGTTATTGTTTGTTTAAATTTGTTTATTTATAGAACCTGAATCCCAGCAATCAGCCATGTGTAAGCTGATGTAATTTACCATCATCCAAATGAAGTTAAATTCAACATCACTGAAACTTTTGATGATGGTGTACATCACACCAGTATTTGACAATGGTTAACATCGCCACAAAAATAAAGGACAACAATTAAAGCAGTCTCATATCTTTATATTGTTTTGGTGTGTATCAGTAGTGGTCATCCTTCTAGGCTTCTTCGAAGTGTAAATATCCGGTCAACCTCAATATGCAGTGTATACCTCATTATTGTTGATATTGCTATTATTATCTATTTTATTATTGTTGCCAGTCAGTTGTATTATATATCATATATTATAGTCAATCCTATATTATTATTTGTTATTGTTATTTTTATTATTAATATTATTATTATATACAGTAGTGGTTGTTTTATTACATTAGTTACCATAATGGATGGATGGATTTATTCCGTGTAAACGCTAAGGATAACCCGGGAAAGTCTGAAGAAGACTTATTTCCAGTGGGGTCCTTCTGATGGTGGGGATGGTGGTGAACACGAACATTAAAATAAGTCTTGAAGGATTGTATGGTGATTTGACAACCATGAGGCAAATACTACAAATCTTAATTGTTATTTGGTTCCGAGAAGAACGGTTTGGATTGTAATTGAACATTGTTGCTGCTATTACTATTTTCATTACTATTTTATTAGTGGTAAATATATTATGAATTAATGATGTTAGTTTATTTCACAATGCTAAATACTGATGTTTACCATTATCTGCTCTTCCATTGTTAGAATCTTCCTGTGTTAAAAATGTTTTTTTTCTTTTGGTAATGTTTTTTCTTTTGGTAATGTTTTAAGGTGCAATGAGTGTAATAAAACAAAAATATCGGTTACAAAGAGCAAACCCATATGGAGTTTAATTACATATCCAATGCCAGTAACTTTTAGTTTAGAAATATATTTGTCTAAACATATTAACGGCTAATTCATACCTCTATATAATACCATACTTAAATAACTTTATTTTTGTATATTGTGTTGTGACTGTATTTTGTGTATATTTTTGTTTAAAATATGTTATAAGTTTAAAAAACTATATATTAATTAACATTTGAGGTTTACTATAGTGTACTATGGAGCGAGAAAGAATATGTACAGTATAACATTTTATTTTAATATAGATTTTCCTTTTATAGACATACTGTCTTGCAAATCTAACTTGGAAATTTACACAAATTTTTGCTATCATACAAGGATTTTCATCAATAAATCGTATAATGGCATCATTTGTAAATCATTTAACAGATATTGTATATTGTTTTTTTATCTGATTGAAAGTTAGTACGGTACCTGGTGTGATTCTTTTAAGCAATTACATTTGTATTAACATTTTTGTTTTGATTTGACAGTATTTAGGTTTTTTGATTGTTATAGCATTATAACTTTCTATACTTTTCTATATTGATTTGGGGATCCATCTTGTCATTGCATTGTCATGCAACTGTATTTGATTCCAGGACAATAAATTACTGTCTTATGATGTTTACCTAATTGCTGTACTCGATATTTTTGTCTTTATCTGTATTGTCCATAGTTGTTTATAGTATTAGTGCCTAAAGATAATAAAAATTTATAAAAACACATTTACGCAAATCCACAATCACTATAAAAAATGTACCGGAACAAATGATATGACAGATACAAAATGTTTCAGAAAACCCCATTTATTGACCGAACGATCATACATGACAAACTTATGGAACCCACCAACATAACCTCACACACCATCAGCACTTCAACCACCATCTCTTCATACCTCATCTCCTAATCTATCTTTGACAATATATGTAGTCATGATATGCACTTTTGTGAGCAAACTGCATTTAGATAATGCTTATTTTCGATTAATGTATTGAAGTCATAGGAGTATTAGTGGGGGCTTGTCTAAGCTATGGAAGTTAATCATTTGGAGTGTTTCGAGCAGTGTGCATTGATAAAATATACAAAAATATATTCTTGGGCAATAGCAGTGGACATGTCTAGGTTACCTAATATATTATCAGTGTTTTGGACAGTATGCAACTATTCCATCATGTATGTTTTACTTTGTTACTTGGGGGCTAGTCTTAGATACAGTTATTCTACAGTATTAAGTTGTTTTTTTTCTGTACTACTGGGTATGTCTTGTATTTTCTTTGTTTTGGGCAGTGTTGGTTGGAGTATCTAAAATCTATTCTCTATTTATTTATTCTCTATTTGTATAGGTTGCAATTTCTATTTCCTTAGTTTTTTAGGAAATACTGGTAAGCAATTCTAATTACAATGTACACAAAATATAATGCATACAGTTAACAGAAACATGAATGGAATGAAAAGCTTAGGATTTTTACATTTTCAACAAGATTAGCTGGATGAATGTGGACTCAAATCTACATTGTTACATAAATTTGGGAACGTTACGACAGACGGCAACCTACTATACAGGCCTGTTACCAGGTTCAGGGGATAAAATACAGTAGTAAACCTAAATCTCACCCGAAAACCTCTCTAGTTACGGGCCTGCTATAGATGGAAAATTGACAGACCATTTTACTACATATTTTTTCACTGGATAGAATATTGATCTGATAAAACAGGGTTTCAGTTGTTTATTTCTGCATATCTTGTATTGTTTATGTATAAGCTTTTCAAAATAGTCTAATGCAGTAACATGATTGTTGAAAAGACCTTGTTATGATTGCTTAATACACCCTTATTTTTCAAATGACATTTCATCTAAAGATTGCTTTTAAAAATTATAAAAAGTACCCTGATTCAGTCATAAACAAAGATACCAAGATATAATCAAAGTGATATGCTTCTAGGTTTCCCTTATCAATTCCACTCTGCTAGCTATATGTTTGTCCCCAAACTGAAAGTAATCCCTCCACAATGGCGGGCCAGAGAAAAAAGTCATTAGCCAGTAATTTGAAGCTATATAACAACTGTTACCAAAGCATTTACATAAAAGTTATAACTAAATAAATTACTTACAAACCTTTGATAAAATATTATAAAACATTTATAGAACATGTGTAGGGCACTGTCCTAAACTTTTTTAGCACTTAAGGAGGGATTTGGTTTTTTTTTTTTTTTCCCCACAGGAACCAATAGACACTAAGCCCTGACCCTTGAATATTGTTAAAACATGCATAAACATAAATAACCACAACTTAGTGTAACACTGTGTGTGTTTGTGAGACGAGTGCATATTCCTGGACCTGTTGTGGTTGGTCAGTTATTTGACACACTGACAAGGTCAAGTTTTAAATCTATAATGGCTTGCAAAGAACTCGGATCAAGTTCAACAATAACAATCTCTGTAAGAAAACGTTAATCGATGAGTATTAAACACAGGGTAACAATAAGTTAAACACAATAGTTATGGAAGGACGTCAGGCACAGCACAGAGAAAAGTAAAAAACATGGCCATCACAACCTGGCATGACAAGAAAGCAGAAAACTATATACATACTGACCAGTGTTTATTTACTAATAAGTCACTTTGAACACACTCCACAACAGGCCTCCGACATCACAACACCCCACCTGCACTTTATATATCTCGCACAAAAATTATTATTATTAAAAATATACATGATAGAACGTAGGGAATGCAACATAAAACCAACAATCTCCACGCCCTATGTAGTTGCCTTAAAGTATCTTCTGAGCAATTTTTCATTCTGTTTTGATTAATACCTCAATGTTCATTTCATTATAACTGTGTATGTACTCGCATTCTCATCTGAAAAATAAGTAACAGAAATGAAGGGGGGTGTTAGGAAAAAAACTTTAAATGTGAAGTAATGGTGTTGTTTTTAAGTTTTGAGAAAAAAAACCCTGACATTTTATAGGATTCATAAACAGAACTCTCGGACTGAAACTCAAGCATTAACTTACCCAACAACTTCCAATAATTATTATTATAGGTCAGTGGTGACGTCATCACTTTTATTTGCACTGAGTTTTCCAATTCCTGACTGATCACTAATCGATATAATGCATCTGATTTTTTGCGTTTCGTGTTCAAAAAAGCTCAAAGCTGGAGTGATTTTACCACAGTTCAATACAATGGAATATTTCGTTGCTAGGGCAAGCTATGAATGTACACAGCGGACCTAACAAATCATAAAATCGTTGTTGTTTGTCAATAAAGATTAAGAAAAAAAAAAGAAGGAAGTGCGCACACCTTTAATTGTTTGTAAAGCATAGTAACTTTCTTCAAGAAAATTTTGAACCATCTGTAACGTAAAAGAAAAAATAACAGAATTAATTAATTAATTACCTGTACTACCAAATTACATATATAAAATATATCTCTCCAGTAAACATACTAAAAATATATATAAAAATATTAAACAAGTTATTAAAAAAGATATACTAACCTCATCACTAACTAACACATGTATCCCAGTTGGACCTTGCCGAATTACTTTGGAAATATTTTCAGGGGCAATACTATATAAATCTGACAGTTTAAGTTTCAACTCCTCTAGGCATGGACGCTCCAAATAGACTGCATGGTAAACTACACAAAAGTATGAGATGTAAGAATTATAATGAGTAATAAACAAACGCTTAATAAACAAATTGCCATTCGATATTCATCTAAACATGATTAATAAAAACTATTTCCTACCACTTTCTGATTCTTGGCACACATAAATTGTTAACCTTGGTCTCATATGCCTGTTGGAAAACAAAAACATGCATTTTAAAGTGACAGTCCCACATGCTTGCATCACAATATTATTAGTGAGCCCATATTCATAATGTTATGTATAAACATCCTTCTATTCCTATGTTTTGATTTGTTGTGTTACAACACATGGTTGTACTGTACTTATCCATTCAAGAAAGAAAGAAATGTGTGGCAACTTAGCACATATCATTTTCTCATGATACTATATATTGTAATGAAATGTATATCTGGACATTTGACCACTGGCACATAGATGGACCGATGTGGTAACATGGAAAGAAAGCTAGAGGGCATAAGAGTATTCTCCTCACCTGTCCTGAAGCGCATTGTTGAGCCTAATACCATCAGCAGTACCTAAAATTTGTATCAGCTCATCTTTGCTTAACCGCAAGAGATCAGCACCTGAAAATAAGAAACAAATGCTACAGTTCAATCTTAAAAATAAATTGATAATGATAATGGTGATTATGATGATGATGATGATGATGATGATGATGATGATGATGATGCTAACAAAATGAAATATATCACAGTTTACCTGAGTAGTTTTGGAACAATTTACAATAAGAACTAAATCTATTCTTTTTTAACCATTCTTGTGTCTGTACCTGGGTTGCATGAGAGCTCAGAGGCTGAAAATAAATACATAAAATATTTAAAATCACTATGTGTTATCGTAACCACCACCATCACTATCACAGCCCAGAGGTGGATCCAGAGTGCTTCTGCCAGGAACAAGCGAATCCAAGGACCAAAGTCTAAGTGAGATGTTTTGGAAGGCTACTCTGGCTGAATGCTTGGAGCTTTAGCCATATAAATCATTTATATAAATGATTTTAAGCCACAACACCAAAACCATCACAACTACAACCATCACTAATACCACCACAACCAGTACCACCTATCAATACCCTCACAACCAACACATCACCCATAACATCACAACCACCAACATCACAAATACCATCATAACGACCATCATTATCAATACCATTGTCATATTTTCAGTCCATGTCGTGACAACTATTACAACAATCACACATACAGAATGAATTTAAGGTGGTTGGCGAATTTTTGCCAACCTAATTTTTTCCAAATTTCATGGGCTGAACCACCTTCATCAATACCACCAAGACCATCATCATCACATTTCCCAACCACCTTTACTTACATTAAAATCAACACCAGGAAGTGGTTCATTGTTATCTTCAGCCTCCCTTTTATCATTACACGAAAGAGATGAACTTGAAAGGAAAAAAAACAATTCAGTATAAATTAAATTCAGCCTCACATTGGTCATTATGGGTGCATGTAGAAAATGTTCTGATGTCATTTATTGTGATCGTATTTGTGATGGTGCTGGTTGTGATGTTATGGGTGATGTGGTAGTTGTGAGGGTATTGCTGGTGGTGCTGAGTTTGATAGTACAGTATTTGTCATTTATACCATTTATAGTTCAACCTATTAGGCTAAACTTGGCATCAATTTCCACATGTAGATGCCTGTCTACATGTCCACACCAGAACTAGCTATTTGAATATTAAAACCCGATTCACACAAAACAAAATGTTACATGGGAGGCATTCTAAATATTAAACAGTCTTCCCTAGATAATTCTATCAAAAATCACCATTGCTGATTTTAAAACTTGTTGTTACACAGACAGTGAAGAGATGCGTGACACCACAGTGAAAGATCAGGTTCACCACACATGAACATTAAGAATATTGTTCTTACCAATCTAGAGACAGAAATGTTGAATCGCTTTCATAAACCGATGAACTTGCAATAGATGTATTGGCAATATTGTTATCTTTACACACCTAAAATAAACAGAAAAATGACACATGAAATAAAACAAAATGTTACGACATTCTTATTTTCTATTTTTACAGACATTCAATAAACCAGAAAAGAAAACCCTGCTACGGTGGACTTTGAAATACTCAGAGAGTCATGATTGGATGAAAAGAAACACGAATTTTCTACGAAAAATGTTCTACTTTATCCTCCAAAATACTTAGCAAACGTAAGCCTATATTTCTTTAAATAATTAAATAGAAAAATGACACTTTTAAAATGTTTAAATTAACCAGTATTCATAACTGTATAAACATCTTGTGTAGAGTTGAACCATGTGCTTTAGAGCCTAGAATATACAAGCCACAGATTTAAGAAATCAAATCTGTTGATGTTTTACTAACCTTAGATTCAATAGGATTTAAAAACAAATTCCCAAGACTGAGTTCCCTAAGCACCGTGCAATCATAAGATGGTTGGTACTTGTCTTTGTCCACTTTCTTTTCCATTTTTTCTCGATCTGTTTTATGTTTTCTGTCAGCTCCTTTTGGCTATGTAAAATCAAAGCATTTTAAAAAACGATTAATAGTTTTAGTGATGCATTTTAAAGAATATTTTCTAAAATCACTTTAATGAATAAAAAATATACTGATTTGTTGGAATGGAATTATTAGGATTGGACAACTAGGATTGTTAACCACTAAGTTACAGCTCTGCTCTATAACCCATGTTCCTGGATGATGAGAATGATCTCATCCACCAAGCTTCAGCCACAATGCCCAATCCATGCTCTTGTATGGTGGGAATGATTTTAACCGCCAAGATATATGTACGCTCCATAATCTATGTTCTTCTAATCTGGCTCTTTCTCTTCACCGCCTGTGTCTTGGATGTGTAAACAATCTTAACTACTAACCGAAAGCGCCACTGCCCAGCCCACAACCCATCCTTTTGGTTGGTGGGATTACAACGAAGCTAAAGCTGCTCCACAATTAATGTTCTTGGATAATGAGAAGCTCCACTGCAACATAATATGTTTATTTTATTTAACATGTGCGATTCCTACCTTAAATACTTTAACCTGACAGCTAGCTGAATGTAAAGTTGTGTCGATGCTGTCTTTCTCATTGATGTATGTGTCAACTTGGATTCGGAACACCACGCCTTTCTCACCCCCATGCTTCTTGGCAGTGAACTCTGTACTTATACAATGCACCTGGAAGAGCAATCAAGTTACATTCCAATCAAACTTAACCCAGTGGCTAAAAATAAGTTTAGTATTCCTAACTTAACTGATATTATATCAGTATTAATTATATAAATTTTCAATACTAAATATATACTCAAATATGATAACATCAAAGCTTAATCATGAATTTCAGTTAATGCAGCGATGACCTAACCAAGGTTCCATTGGTTTTGTTGTTATCACAGACAAATATCAAAGTTTCAAAGTACAAATTGTTATTAGGTGTATTTCTTCAAGTAATTTCTTAAAACCTCATATTAACAAAAAATCAACTTAAAACATGTATATTAAAATTTATCTAAATGATTTTATTCTCTAATAGTATTACAATTATCATTATCATTATCATTGTTGTCATTATCATTAAGTGACAGATTATCATTATTATTGTTACTAGTACTTCACCTGTATATAGCACCCTACAGTGTTCCTAGGATCCCAGTGGATTTCAATTGTGTTCAGTTTATTTGGGATGTTGTGATATTCTAAAATGTTATACGACAGCGGTACATCAAGTTTGAGGATTCGTTCACCGGGACGATTCGTACGCCAAGCTTCTAATTGTTCCTCCTCAGAATATTGTAAGCGTTTGTCATGAAATAAAACCCTGATATTACTCTGTCAAAACAATTGAGATTAGAATGATAAAAAAATTGAGTTTCAAGCCTCCCTTATATGGAACAAGGGGATTCTAAATGATCAGCCTTGATGGATGAGCTACTTTCTTATAACAATAATTTGAATAAAAATATACTAACAACATTTTTAAGTAGAAACAAATTATGTTACAATATATCTATCATTATAGCACATGCAGAAACAGGTGTTAAAAAGGGGAGAATATTCAGACACAGATGTGCACAAAATATCTAGATACAAGTCTCCTTCTAATGAAGGACCCCTCCAATTAAAGATTACCTCCAATTAAAGACCACTTTTCTGTGGTCCCAAATTAACAAACCTCTTTTATCTTTATTATTCTAATTAGAGACCAAAGCTGCTAAAGACCATGGAAACCTTGGTCCCAAAAGTGGTCTTTAATTGGAGGGAGTCCTGCAGTTGTGTGCACAAAAAAGCATAATATACTTATGCACAAAATTGACATGCCAATTATTCATTCGTAAGATTACCTGGTCAAAAAGAATAAACAACATGTCCACTTCAATACTAAACTACAATGGAAGAGGTGTTTCATGAAAGGAAAATATACTTGTCTGGTGATTATCATTTGAAAACAAGTTGTCTCTCTACCTTAAACGATTTGCCTTGGTACTTGGCCGTGTCCCCAAGGAATTTAATTTTCAGTTCATATGACTGGCCTTGGTTCAGATACGTCAGTGTTTCTTCATTGAGTTTAGTTGCTGGGGAGGTAGCAGCGTTTAAGATGCATTGAAACCTGGCGTAAAACAAAAGAAATTGTATTTAGGAAAATGCACATCACATATTACTATTTGTAAAAACTGTTTATTTTGGATATGTTTTTTCTACATTTGAAAAGTTCACTGAGTGTGAGAAACCTATTTGATAGTGGTTGAGTATTCTACGGTAATCATCACTTAAACAGTGATGAGTTCAATGTACGGAAATCGTTGACCTGTGTTTATTTCATTTCATTAATTTCGTCATTAAAATATACATATAATGTGTTATATTATCTTTGTTGAAATTTTTGGCCTGTGTTTGTGTTTCTATGTTACATTTTTAATTTGAAGGCAACCCCAATTTAAAAGTTTTTCTTGTTACATTTTCAATTTGAAGGCAGCCCCATTTCGAGAGTGATCGACCTCACTCTATGGAAATTGTTTTTCTTTGTGGCTGTGTTTTCTGTATGTCAGAGAAGGATGCGTAGTATCTCAATATGCCATAGTCATTCATGAACTCATACAACTTGCAATTTACCAAGGCCACATCAAAAACAGGAAATATGTGAAAATTATCAAATAGCAAATAAAGATTATGAATTGACATTAACAGACCAAAAAAAAAAATGAAATACAAATCACCAACATGAACAAAATTGTGGATCTTGATACAAACAGCTCATATGTCAAAGAGGAAGTGTTACTTGAGCCATTTTCATATACATGTATATTTTTAGATTTTATACACCTACTGTTGATGATTCAATAATACCAATCTCATAAATTAACAAACATTTTAATAAATTTGATTAATATTCAAAAATATTTGCAGGAAACCTATTAATGAAAATATGAATAACAAAACTCAGTTAACAAAACTACAACAAATAAACATACAATACAATTCCTCCATATTTTACACTTAAAGATCGGTAGTTAACAAATTATGTTAACGAATAGAAAACATTAAATAAAAGATAAAATATTATTTGATGAATTAATGTTAAATAAACTGTTTATTTAATAATGAAGTATAAATTACCCTTCCTCTATGGTTTCCTGTTTGAAGATTGGTAGAGCCAACACCTCACTAAAACAGAAAATTGAATTACATTGATGAATTTAAACAATAACAATTTTATAAATCACAAAATAACATTTTCAATTTTTCCACTTTCACTTTTGAAAGTGGAAATATGCTACATACTTAGACAATATTACCAAAACATTTTATATGGTTGACAAACAATAAATGTAAATATTATGTAACCAAAACCAATTGTAAACTGAATGTAAAAAATTAATGTAAATACTCTGTACTGTAACTACATCAACTGCTCAATTAATTAGATATTTAAATGCTGGTGATAAATGGTTGGTTGTGCTTTCATTAAATTGGACAATACACTTCAGAAAAATATCTGTTCAAATACACTGCTCTGCTTCTGTTGTGAAACTATAGGCAGTAGGTTAACCACAGTGGATGCAATAGAAGTAGACACGGATCTAGCGCGTATGCAAACTGGAGTGTATTTAGGCCCAATAAAAAAAATCATAAGTTTATCACCCTTTTCTATGGAACTGAAAGAAAACAACATTTTTGAAGATTTTTTTTTTAACTAAAAAATATTTTGTCAATTTTTTTTTAGTAAATAGTAGATATTGTTTTTATTATCTCAATCATGTTTTACTTTGAATATCAATGCACCAGCAAACAACCCAAGGGTGAATTTTTTGTTAAGCCTCCTTTAACCATAACTTTTCAAGTCTATTGCTTATCATTCTGCGATATATATTACGGTGCTTGACATTAAAAATCTTAGCCTTATATATATTTTCCTTAATCAATTCTTTGCTTTAAATCCTGTTTTTATGTAAACCAATAAATTGTGAAATTTATGAATATGTTTGTATTAACTAGTTCAAGGTCTTTTAGCCATGTAACAAACATAGAAACATACAATAAGCAATCAAAATGTAATGTTGATATGTACTGGTAGAAATGCTGCTGCCAAGTTATCAGACTTGGCAGTGCAGTAGCACTATGTACCTACATGTAGCTTAGATATTATTTGCTTGGGTATTACATGAACCTTTTTTAAATGCACAGAGCACAGTTGGTTAAAACTGGTGGGAGCAATATGTGTGCACTGAACCATGGAGATTTGCAACTCTTACTGTATATTCCTTCAAGCTCTCCCACTGAAATACAGGACTAATAGAGAACTACATTTCGAAACTGATGAATTAGCCGTTGTACAACATGACAATTCTTCACAAATATGAGGTATACTTCAAAGAGAGCAGTCAATTATCTCCAATGTTCTATCTAATCTAATACCAGAGGTGGCACACAACTGTGCTTCCCAATAAGTCACCTGAGCTATACTCTATTGTTTATATAATCTATTATAATTTTGATTGCATTTGTTTCATTTTCTTCAACATTGATAATAAAATTTAAAACAGATATCTACAATCTTCAGAATTTCAAAATAATAAAATTATTTTATTTTGGAAGAAGTGTGTGAAATATATATTACTATAATGGCAAAAAATGATATGGTATGATATAATATATGATAGTATAATCACATTTTATTAGTTCTTATGAGATCGGTTAATATGAAAACCAAGTCTACATAGATGGTAACTGTACCTCATGTTGTAAGCTCCGGTGCCTAATTCCATCCCTAAGCCACTCAGATTGTTCTCAAATTCCGCCGCAACTTGAGCCAATCCATCATCAATTTCACCAATTCGCCACGCCATGTCCACCATCTGACAGCTGTCTCAGTAATTACAATTTTAGCTCTTCTCAAGTCTCTTGTCTGTTTAAACAAAGAAAGAAAAACAACAACTAAAATGTCATCCAGTTTGAAAGTTTGTTGGTTGCGTTGACGGCTTGGAAACCTACCAATGTACTATTATATTTTATTATTAACACAGGTTAAGATATAAATCCGTCTGTGCATTTAAAAAAAAATATGGGGCGATTTCCGTGCAGATTTTGCTCTTAATATTATAACCATGAATTATACAGAAGTTACAATTCTGTGCATCTATTTTCTGTGCAAATTTAAGCTAGTTTTATCATCGTGCAATGAAAATACTTTACTGTATGGAACAAATGTGATAGTGGTGGGGTTTAATCATGGAGCAAAACAAAAATGTTATAGGCCTATAGGCCTTGGGGCCCGACGCCATTACTAGAATGCCAGACTGTATAGTAAGGCCTGCGAGGGGAATATATCCTCCGCGCAAAAATTTGGCCTAGAAATCTGTCTGTTCATTTCGCATTTCTGGGGAAAAAAATGGTCATTGGTACAACAAATTAAGGTTTGAGGTCTAGCTAGGCCTAGCCTATATCTATGGTTTCACTAGGCTAACTCACCTGCACGATAACCTAGGAAACAGCCAATTTGGACAACAGTAGTTCAATAAAACAGAAGTACTGTTGTAGTCACCAACTAAGTTAGGCCTGGATGGATCACTGGCCTAACTGGGCATTGGTACGTAGGTAGGCCTAGGCCTAAGCTTCCACCCAGTCCTCTAAGCGAATCATACTTAGGCCTCTAGGAGGTTGAGTGCTTTCCTAGGGCTAGCTAGTCTACTAGACCTAGGCTTAGCCTAGACTTGAAACATACCCTAAAAAATGCCTTTTTCTCAATTACATTTCCTATTAATACTTGCGATATTAAAAACTGTTTTATTAAACAAACCTAGATCTTGAAGTGAAAAAAAATCGATGATTAATTCGCTGCATAAACGCACGAAAATATTCAATTTCAAAATACAATTGAACATGTCATCAAAACAGGGCGCCCTCTTCTACCTGGCTTTGTTTACGTACTATCTTTCCACCATGCTTTCGTTCCAATATTTCGTTTTCGTTTAACTTTTAAGAACAAATGAGAAACAAATTATACTTTTTGTTTTTTATTTAAATGGAAAGATGGTGTGTATAGGCC
>NW_022712725.1:441966-492627 GCF_011630105.1 Anneissia japonica
TTAGATGTACGTAGCATCAATAAATTTAAATTTATATATTTGATATTCTTTTTTTTTTAAGTTGAATAAAAAATGGACAAAGGCAAACAAATCTGATTATATATACAGTAGATTCAAATTTCAGAAGTAACTTTGCTTTTCAATTGAATATTTATGGTACAATGTGTCTGATTTATTACAGCATCTGGAATTTAAAATTTATGGAAAAAAAATTAGTATCAGTTTATTACTGATATGACTATGACCATGTTCTTGTATTGTTTAGTATTTATTTTATAAAATAAACAACTTCTCCAATCTCCTGTTACTGCTTGTCATTATACATTATTGTGCATTGCTTTTATTATTCCTGCTCTTTAATGTCGGATTTATGTTTGCATTTGGTTACTAAAGGGAAACTGATCTTAGCACACACTACAGCATTATGCTATTGACAAAGATAATAAAAACTGTGTGTGCACTAATCCACGGAAGCTTTGTATCCCCTGGTTCTATTCCATGAAGGTTTTCTTCTGTGAAACACAGGTATACTGCCCACATAATAATAATATTAATAATAATAATAATAAATAATAATAATAATAAAATAATAATAAAAATAATATTAATACTGTAATAATAATAATATAAGGTATGCACCTTTGTATTAGAACAGGGTTAGAAAAACGTGCGTCATAAAAACGCATGTTTAAGAACATTTGAGCTATTGTTTTGTGGGTCCTCAGCAACAATTTTAAGGGGCGTGCTTAGTAGAAAGGTCCATTGTCTGCAGTGCACTGCAATTCAACACCAGAAATGATGCACTGCTGCCAGATCACCATGGCCCAGCCCATTTTTCCACAACTAGGGAATAATGAGTTACTTTACTTGCTTCACTTTCACACAAGGATCATGAAAGACAAAAATAAAGAACACAAACTCATTTTCTGTGGACATCGCCATGTTTAATATTTGTTATACTTTATGATATAATTAAATACTTTAATAAACTTACATATACCTCTACCTAGAGCATGACTTATATTGCATCATTCTTGCATTAAATACATCTTGCAAGAAATCACACCCTGCTACCAATTTCACCAAACAGCAAAAAAAAATGGGGAAAAAATATTTCCAGGGTGTTTGTCATATTTCCACCCATATCACTACAATTCAAACAATTTATTTATGGTACAAAAACGCTCAAGTTAACTGAGCATGGATTGTACCATCTACAGCAGGAGTCTACGGAAGATATATTTATTTCCTATAGGAGCTTAATATCATGCTTTAGTCTAATTGCTGATTTTGTATTCTAACACATGTTGCTGTTCAAAGCTGTTACCACCAACACATCAATATCAACCTACACATTACAGCTGTTCAAACAATTTTTATGTGTTTTAATGACTTAATTCCCATCAGCAACATTTATCAAGAAAAGAAATGGGCATCTAATAATACAACCTGTTTTGGTTTTTTTTACCCCAAAAAATAATAGGTTTCACAAATTATGACTAATTTATTTTTAGTCCAAAATAATTTATTATTTAACAAAACATATGTATTTATGCAATGAGAAATTATTAGTTAATATTGATTATCAAAAAATATATTAAGATTTAAAACAATAAATATATAAATCACTTATACATCTTAAAATAATATAAATTACCAGTATTCATAATTTGTTGTATAAACTTAAGATAAACTCTGCAAAAAATGCTTTAAAAAATCTACTGTATATCAAAAGATATTATTTCTTCCGAGTTTTTATGCTTTTCCTTTATCAAGTTTAGAAATTATAATAATTAGTGAATCATTCTGCATTCAAGTTTTTCCAAAGGTTGTGTGTAATATTTATTGATGAAGAGTGTCAAGGGTTATTATTGCACTGAATTTTCCAGTAACACTATAAAAACACAAGAAATCTAGGAATTTGGGAAATAGGTTTTCTGGAAGGATATGGAATAACACAGGGAAAGACTGAAATGGCATTACTTTTTTATATACCATAATAAGTTTACTTTTATAACAGGTTTATTTAAATATAATAGGTTTATTTGTATATAGTTGGTGTATTTGTATATATATATATATTAGGTTTATTTCTATTGGAGCTGCTCATTATCAACTTGCCACAATGACTACAGATACATTTACATCAATTTAGTGATCCCATCCTTTGGGACACCCTTATTAAGGGGACACACTTATTATGGAGACATAGGTGTCCCCTTAATAGAGGCTTTACTGTATCTCTATATTCAAAGCTGCTTATCTTTCTACACTTTTAATCAATCCTCAAACAGTTTCCAGTGAAACTTGTGTTATCTCCAGTAGGCTTAGATATATTGTCTATGATAACATTAAAGGCCCATAATAAATTCTGATAAAATATTTAAAAGGATCAAATAATCCAGTTTTCATTGACTTAACACAATTTTTACTATGAAAATACTTGTCTGCCCTATGCAGAGAATAAAATAAGAACGGTATTATTTTATATCTGTTAATTGTTGACAAATATAATAGCTATAAAATAGCATACTTAAATTTACAAAGTAATAACATCAAATATTCAATTTTAACCTTCCAGTTTATTAGCTTTTAACTGACTGTATTTTAACAATTTTTTACTTTATAAGGGGTTTCAAAGCCTAAAATGCAAAACTTTAGCAGGTTCCAATTATTGCTTTTTTCTTTTTAAAATGATATAATGAACAAGTTAAGACATACCAATTTTTTTTCTCTCCCCCTTTCTTAAACAAAACGCCAACAAATTTAGCCTTCAACACCAGGGTTTTATTTTGAACAAAGTTGGAAGTATCATCACTATGGACAAATTAGTTGCAATTCATACAACATAGGGCTTTGAAATTAAATTAAATTGATTTACTCAATACTTAGGATAAAAACAAGTTGTCAATCAATCGATCATATAGTCAATCAAATGTGCTCAACCACGACATATCACTTTTACCATCATAGATCTAGCTGGTATTAAAAAAAAATATTTTTAGCAGTTTATAATTTTTAAAAACTATCTCTCTTTCTATTATTAGCATCTTTATATAATTTTATTAACCCAAGACAAACACTTGAATCTTTCAGGACTGGGTACCTGATATCAGTTAGCCTACTATTTGTAATATTTCTTTTATATATTACAATACATGATATATACATTTTATAATGTACCATTTTACTTTATAGTGTATTTAGAAAAGGGTAATATTTATGTGTAATTTACACACATTTCACTTGCATGCCATGCACACATTAATGTATTGTAATTTACACATATTCAACTGTACTATTTTCATAACATTTTACATGCCAATAATGTAATTTCCACATAATAACTTTATGTGTACAATACACATATTTGGCTTGTGTAACTTACAATTCTGTTACTATATATGTTCACTTTAGGCCAACGTGTGCACAGTACAGGGGCGGATCCAGAGATGTCCAAAAGGGGGGGCCGAAATTTGGGCCGATCGAGACAACAACGTCCTAGGGGGTCCGGGGGCATGCCCCCGCGAAATTTTTGTGTTCTAGACGCCCGAAAATAACATTTGAGGCGTTCTGGGCTATCATATTTTTCTTTTTCTTTCTTTTTTTCTTTCTTTTTCCTTTTTTTACCTCCCAAAAGGGGGGCCGGGCCAGCCCCCCCTAAATCCGCCCCTGATTAGCTTTCCTGACTCTGTCTCTTATCAAATTAGTTGCAATTCATACAACATAGGGCTTTGAAATTAAATTAAATTGATTTACTCAATACTTAGTATAAAAACAAGTTGTCAATCAATCGATCATATAGTCAATCAAATGTGCTCAACCACGACATATCACTTTTACCATCATAGATCTAGCTGGTATTAAAAAAAAATATTTTTAGCAGTTTATAATTTTTAAAAACTATCTCTCTTTCTATTATTAGCATCTTTATATAATTTTATTAACCCAAGACAAACACTTGAATCTTTCAGGACTGGGTACCTGATATCAGTTAGCCTACTATTTGTAATATTTCTTTTATATATTACAATACATGATATATACAATTTATAATGTACCATTTTACTTTATAGTGTATTTAGAATAGGGTAATAGTTATGTGTAATTTACACACATTTCATTTGCATGCCATGCACACATTAATGTATTGTAACTTACACATATTCAACTGTACTATTTTCATAACATTTTACATGCCAATAATGGTATATGTGTCATTACACACATACATGACTTTTATGTGTAATTTCCACATAATAACTTTATGTGTACAATACACATGTTTGGCTTGTGTAGCTTACGTTATTCCGTTACTATATATGTTCACTTTAGGCCAACGTGTGCATTACACACAGTTAACTTTTGTAAATTACATCTCTTTGTCTTCTATGTGTAATTTACACAAAAGATCCTGTACCAATTCTAAGTCAATAGGCTTAAAATATAAATTCATAAAGTTAAAAATTACCAATATTGCAAAAATAGTTTTCTTATTCTTTTCTACAAATAATATACTGCATTATCAATAAATTAAGATGAAAACAAAAAAAAATAGTTAAAATGTCAACATGAAGTGTTGGAGACTATCAGCTATCATTTAAATACAGGCATTCCGTATATTTAAAAAATTAAATTAAATATAGAATTCTTATTTTCTACAATTATGCTGATAAGTGTGGTATGTTACTGTAATGCACAAGTCTGCAGCACATCACACAACTTAGCAGGAAGCCATCATCATCATCAGCAGCAGTAACAGCAGCATATTCTTTGTCATCATTATACAACAGGAGCAGCAACATCGTAATACTATTTTTCTTTGTCTTCATCTTTTTCACCATTTACAACATCTTCATCATTATCAACATCTTCACCATCAACACCTCCACTATTATAAACCTCTTTCAGCATCTTCATCATCATACATCATCGCCATTCTTTCAATATCAACAAAATACCCTCATCACCACTATTATCATCACATCTATACTATAATCAACATCATCCTTATTCTCAGTGTAGCAGTTGTGATTATGGCTTTTAACTGTAAGGTCATGGGTTCGAATCTCGCACTGGCCATTGACTGGAGTCCTTTAGCAAGACACTTTGTCTTTGGACTACATTAAATGGATACATGGTAGTAGGGAAATGCCCTATATATTTGGTATATGCTAATTAGTCATGTTTGAATGATTAGAAAAATCTCCCCAGAGAGCTCTAAATGTGTTTCACATTGTGCATAATTTAGTTATTGATTCCAATAACAAGAATAAAGTGAAGTGTTCTATCTAATATTTTTGTGGAAAGTGCTTGATAAATGCCAAAAAAATGTCAAAAAATTATTACACTAATAGTATGTTACCAATTCAAAATTCCCATTTACTTTTGTTTCAAATATTAAACACCGCCAATGGCATTGTGACCCACTATCTCTAAATACAGCAGTTCCGAGGGTTACGTAATCAAAAAAAATAATATTATGTATTCCCTAATTTAAACATTCAGAACATTGTTAATTGTAGATCATTTTAAGTGGGGTATTTTTGTGTATATTTTGTCATTAAGTAGTATTACTGTTTTGTATGGCGAGGCTCTATTTCTTCGGCGAGAATCTGGGATTGGAGGGCATCTCGGTGAAGGACCGGAGTTCATATGTTGCAATTCCCGACTCAAGATCTGGTCGGTGGCGGGCAAATATCATCCGAATGTCAGTGTGGAGGTAGATCCTACTGGATTTTGAGCTCTGGAACCTGATAGTAAAATAGAATAACACAACCAATAGGAAACTTTAATTTCTATAAATAGAATACAACTTGATTAGATACATGGTTACATACACAGACAGTAAGGCGAGACTTTTTTATACCTTTTTTTCGCGAGCTTATTTTTTTCTAAATCGTCAGAGGGTGAAAAAAAAATAAAAATAAAATTTGGGTTTTTCATTTAACAAAAAGTTTTGCCAAAACATCCAGATGGAGGAGAAAATAAAAATAAAATTTTATTGGCAAATGTAAACAGTGTAGTAATTGGGTTGGTTAAATGCTTTAAATTTGTATAATTAGGAAGAAATATGCATATCATATTTTTGGAGATTTCAAGGTAGCGACGGGACAAAAATAAAGAAAAACCTTTATTTTTTCGAAATTTTCATTGCTATGCACTAATTGGCAAAAAATAAAATTTTATTTGTATTCGAAATCATCAATAGTGGCAGTCGGTGGGTTCGCTAACAAGGTAAAAAAAAAGTCTTGCATATTGCAGTGGCATATCTAGGGGATGTGGAGGTCCACCCCAGGTAAAGACATTTATGCCCTCCTGCAAATATGCTTTCCTACTAAAAACTGAAAAAAAATGTGCTCAAGTAGTTAAAAATAACTTTACATCATTTTAATCCAGTGGCATGCTCCCCCATTTACTCATCGTTCCCCCTCCCTACTGATAACAAGTTTATATGCTGTTTATACCTCATGATCACACACAATCAAATGAAAATATGAATGGTTAGAAATTTTATCTATTTGGAAAGACTTAATAATATGCTTAAATCACCAATATTACTACTAATAAAATCAAGCTCTGAATTTTCAGCTAGTTTACAGTAGGTAGACATCCTGGCATTTATAAACCTATGAGTCTTATATTATCATATCATTTGGTATAGGCTTAGTAAGAGATTAAGATGTCAACAGAGTTGATTATCCTTACCTTAAATGCAGTAAATATCGGAGTTCCTTCTCACAATCGTCATTGATGTTGGCATTGCTAGGCATGTAGAAGACTCGTTGTCGGCAGAATGTTTGGCAATTTGGCGGCATGTCAGACAGATTATAGCGAACCACAAATATTTTGACTACTGTGCCATTTGGGTTAAATAATGTCTGAAAACAATAAATGTCACAGTGTCAACATCAACAAAGAATAAACCTGAATCAAATAACTTGGTTGTACAAATAAAGAAATGTTAATTAACTTCTAAACACATTCTCACATACCATAACACATCAAATTATTTAGAATTGCAGTATAGATTTACTGGTTACAATCCCAGAAAACAGAGATTTTGCGGGCAATTAACTTGCAAGCTACAAACATCACTTGACAAGCTGATATAAAGAGCAATTTACTACCACACTACAAATGCCACTCTGCAAACTGAGATTAAAAGAGCACTTATACTACCAAGGTACAAGTGCCAATCTGAATTGTCAGGACTAGGGCAGCGCCTTCACAACTAAGCTGTAAGTGCCACTTTGCAAGCTGGAGAGCATGTTGTAAATATTCTCTTAATATTCTCACGACAATACAAGATTGTTTTCACACTGTCTTATGACAACCCACAGCATCGGCAACACACACAGACACGACATAACAGGCTGCATCATTCAACACTTTCTTAGTTGACCTTTAACAAGATATAAGAGCCATTTTGCAAGTTGAAATTAGTGCTTGGATTAGAAGATGGACTTACATTATTGAATAAACCTTATATAAAATCAAGATAGTTAAGTATTTGGGAAATAAAACCAGGAAAATGAACAATGTACTCACAACTTGAATTGTTCCCTGCGCTGGGACATGATAACCTCGTTTCCCAATAGATTCCAAGTTTACATACCCCTGAGAAGTGCAAACATATGTAAAACCTAACTTAATATATATGTAAATATTTTGTCTACATAAAAACACACATCATAATAGATATAAGGAGTAATTCAGATAAGCTGCATTTCATATATTAGAAAAATAAACACATATATATTTGTGTCATTTTCATTGTTTTTGTTGCTTTTACAGTAAGTGGGCAAGTTTTAAAAAAACATTCAAAAAATCATAAATAATCTAAATTTATGGTAATACCTGCAATCATTTTAAATAACCAATTTGCATACTGAAAAGCTATTAATAATTAATGAAAATAAAATATCTAATTCGGTAAGATTATAAGTAAATATATATCGCTGTATAGCTTACCATGTAAGACGATGGTTGGTCATCATCAGTTACACTGTAGAAGAATGCTGTGACAGGAAGCTTAACATGCGAGGGGCAGAAGCGTCCGCTAGCTCCAATCTCAGCAGAAAACCCTTCAATTGTTCCTAGGGGCTCCATGCGCCCATTTAACACAGATTCCTAAAGTAATAAATATATTTGCATGATGAATCAGTAAGAAGAGATCAGCTAAAACGTACCAAACTTACCCTTGCCCAAAATAAAATTCAATCAGTTTTTATTAAATCAGTATATTAAGACCAGCTCATAAAGATCATTAATAAATTAAATTTTGCCTATTACAGTAAAACGCCCATTTTACGTACCCCTTGGTACCAAGAGGTGTTCATAAATTGAAAAATTTGTAAACTAGATCGGGTGTCAGTTTCCAATACCTAGGCCTAGCTATCCCCTGGCATTAAGCACCGATTGCAATGGGTAACCGGGCAAGGGTGGCCCGTGGCAAAAAAATGTTAGGGGGCCCTTTGGAGCAACTGATGTACTGAGGCATGCAGCGCCGAAGGGTTAATTTGAATTTTCAATTAAAAATTTATTTCAATATACAAATATGATATGCAGTTTGAATAGATTAGATAGATTTTTTTAAACATTTTACAGTTTTAATTTCTAAAAAGTAAAATAATTTGTAAATTGATTGAAAAAAAGCTGTTCAATGAACAAGGTTAGTCCAAGACAATTACCTCAAAACTTCCTAGTAGGCAACTTGTAGAAGCTGGAGCACTAGTACTGAGTACACGTGTTGACTGGTTCATTGGGGTCAAAGTGTGACCTAGGTCATTACATGAAGTAGAACTAAAAGATACAAATGAGCAAGAAATAAAAGCATATTTATGAAGCGATTGTAACCGGTGCCAGAACTTAGCATCAATTTTGGAGGTAAGCAACCATCAACCTTCAAGCATCAAGCCACTACTTCTTTATCTATTTGTTTTTTCAATTTTATGTATTTAAAATTAACTTCTGTCAAAGTACCAGATATAAACCTTCTGGACACTACATCTCTGCGTCTCCCAGAGTAAATGACAGATGTGTTTACACATGTTTATCAATTAATGGTCCTTTCCGGAGAGACCAGCCTGAACAGGGCCAGGAAAATGCACATGTCCACAAAAAACACAAGTTACATATGTTTACACTGTCATATTGTGGACTTCAGGAACAATATCCAAGGGATAGGGATAAAGACTGCTCTTTTCTAAAGATACTATATAGAGATGCTTGACAGTTCAACCTCTTTTATAAGGTTAAAAATATGATGTTATATATAAAATAGGGCAATTAGTATGGTACCTTTTAAGCATAGTTGTAGGTCTACTGTTCAGAGATGAATCATCTGTACTCTCTTTTGTCTTCCTCATAGGAGCCTAGAAAAATAAAAATAAAACATTTGTAATATATACATTACAGTAACAAGAGAAATACTTAATAACTAAATATATTAAATTTAAAAATTAATCAAATAGGAGAATTAATTTAAATTATAGTGATGACATCATCAAAAAAATTATTTAAAAATTTCTTGCTGTAACATATATTATAAAATCACAGCCAATCACTGACAAGATCAGGATGATTACATTTTTAAAAGGCATTGACAGATAATCAAAACTATGAGAATAAATAGGTTTTTCATCCCTGCACAACTTACTGGGCTTGAATTCAAAGGTAACCCTGTTCGTGGATTAAATATATAACTACCAGAACTGTCTATGGAACGACTGTGGTGACGTTTTGGTTCAGGACTGGACCAAGTTTTACTCCTCTCAAATGAATTCTGCAAAAATATAAAGCCATTACAATGTAGCTATATCATTACTATAACACTGTAGACCTCACATAATCACAAATTGTGTATTTACAGGTAAACCAATCACAAATTGTGTATTTACAGGTAAACCCACTTAACCTTTGCACCCCACCCCCTCTCTCCACCCTCATCCACTTGTCAATACTCCTAAATAAGCCACTCAATAGACAGTTTTCAAAATCACAACATAACCAATACATTGCACAATTTAAGAGTTGTCTCCACTTACACACTTAGTGTGCATGCATCATTATGACTATTAACATTATTACAGTACTTAGCATTATGTTGCGTTAAATATGTGAAACCAACAGATTATGAGCCTACGAAAATATGAAATATTATTTTATAATTAGTTTAAGTACATAGCAATTTTTAAAAATTAAAAACACAAATGTTTAGTTGATCACCTACCTCATTTGCTGGTTTCGGTGTCGGCTCTTTTTGAATAACACTTTTAAACAAAGATTTACTTTTTGTAAAGACTGGTATAAAGCCTCTTGGAGTATTTCGTTCCTGCCTCGACTTCTCTGGTGCAGGCTGGAAGGATGTCTGCGGATCTGAATGGAAGGCTTGTCCAGATGCCTGATTACCTCTTTTCATACTCAGCTTAAGTGAATCCGACATGGATTGTTTTGATTCAGCATTTTGATCCAAATTTATTGCACTAATGGTAGGACTACTTCTGGAGATGGAGGGTGACATTTCTTCATCAGAAGCAAAGTCAAGTTTGGTTTTGATATCAGAAACTAATTTTTGCACACTGTTGATGAAAGTAGTGCTTTTGAAGTCACCTGGTGAACCAGACTGTGGTGGAGATTGGCTCTCTCCTGGAGGACTACTCTGAGATGGAAAACTCTCTGTTGCAGAGGAAGAAGACTGCTTATGTGTCAGAGAAGTGTGGCTCACAGGTGAAATAATATTGTGACTCACGTTTGTAACCTTTTGTACAACAGGCAAGTCACATTGTACTACAGGGATGTTATCTAAGCTTGATGATACAGTTTCAGGCTCATTAATACATGATGGTAAAAGTTCTGTAAGTGGTGGGGACTCATTCTGGAGTTCATCATCAGAATTGGCTACAAAATAGATCCCTTTATCTTCTAACACATTTCTGTTTTTATTAGCAATTACACAGTTTTCTGACGTGTCTATCCCTGTTTGAGTTCTGAGTTCCTTTGAAGATAATTCAGTTTCAACACCTTGAGATAATACAGGTGGACAGGTATCATCTTTATAGGCAGGTTTACTTTTATTGTCAGGTATATTCCTATAAGGCATTATATTAACAGATCGTGTTCTCTGGTCCTCACAATTTACTGACTTATCAAACCTCTCATTACACTCTTGTGTTCTATGGCCAACGGTTCTTTTTGGTGTGTTTAATGGTACATTGCATTTTCTCTTGTGTTTTTTGGCATTCTGATAAGATTCTGGGTCAAGTTTGTGCACATTCTTCTCCTGTTGCCTTGAACTATGTCCCACATTATATTCACTATGGGCGTTGAAACGAGTCCGTTTCTCAAAACATTTGCGACCACTTCCTCGCTTGCATCTGAACTGCCTTCCCTGTTCTGATTGGAAACGTGTTTCTGAATTATCAAAAGGTTTCTCCTGAGAGTGCTGACATGAGAATTTCATTTTCTTGTGTCCAACACCACAGGGGATGATGGGAATTTGCTGCTGTCGTGGAAGGTAGGCCACGCTGACCCGAATACAGGAGGACTTGGTGATGTTGACAGCAGGAAAAGAATGAACCTCGGGAATCTTGACAAAGTTGGCAGGGAAGGCTTCTCCAGGTGCACTTACTCTGTAAAATAATAAACAGAAAAAATTAGTTAAATTGATATTTTCAGACTGTGTTGGTTATCTGAAAACCAACACACTATTTCAACAATAGTTGATTCACTAAAAAGTCCACATATCAAATTTAAAGCATGTAGACCTTAAGTCCTTACAAATATAAAATACAAGAAATTACTTAAATCACAGTTTGTTGAATTTAGTCATGAGAAAAATCATAACTGCAGAATTATGAAGCAAAAAAATGTTGATTATGAATCTTTTTAAAACTCTATTTTGAGCTATAATAGATTAGAAATATTGAATTCAATATATGAATTCCTTATTTTGTATTTAAAACAGTTGTCAGTTTACAATTGAAAATTAAACAAGAAGTTTCTCACCAATTAACACAGAGATGCGTAAAAATGCAGTTCTTAAATTCCTTTTATTTATTACCTGGAAATTTATTAAAACTTGTTACAGTAACAATTAGAGAAATATTTCTGTATATTATTGTTGATCTACCTATCTATACTACATGTGCCTCTTTGAATAAGCTGTGGCAGCAGCCCTCTGTTAATTTAGGTTATTTACTAATAATTAATCCCTGTAAAAGTTTTAACTGAATTTATTATGATTTTTACCAGTACCACATACAATTTATATAATTTAGGAGGCTTATACTAGGTCACCATGAGCCTATATAATACTATACAGTACTTACCTATAAGTAATGTTCTTTGGTTCTTTGCCACTGTTCATACTTAGCCAAGAGCTGAGCTGAGAGAAGTGCAGGTAGGACCTGATCGCCTGTAGTAGCATTCTGCTTGACTGATGGTAATGTAAAGACCTAAAAGATGGGGGTAGAGAGAAATAACAAATTGGTGAAAATGATTATTAGTTAAAATAATAAAGCACTTTCATTGGCCTTCACTTTATCAGCAGAATTGTTTATCTCAATGTCTGTGATTGTGCGTTATGATTTATTGCAAAGACCTAGCCAATGGGAGATAACATAACGGTTTATCTCAGCCTTCTCCAGCTGTGTATTATGATAAGACTAATTAATGCTTCCAAATAATAACATGTCATGTCAATTTGCTTCTTATTTTTCCTAAGTACATGCTCAATATATAAATTTTATTTATAATATTTAAAATATTATAGTAGTTTTAATATATGAAATTTATTTATTACATATTATTATTATGATATAAAAACTATAATATATGATTCATTTTTAGTGGAAATATTAGTTCATAGAAATCATTTTACTCAACTAAATCCACTTACAATTCATTCCAGTCTACTGTATGTTGAGGAGAAAATAATAATGTACCTAATTAGTGTTTTTCAGGCTATAATTATAATATGCATGATGCTTAGATGACTACAATGTTGATATAGAAATAAATGTAATAATAGTTCATACCACAAGATATTGTTTCCTGAATTTTAAAATAATTTGTGACAATTTTTTTTTGTTCATCAACAGAGGACACCACAAAAGCCTAATCAGGTGTGCCAGTCATTATCGCAGTGGTTTTGTGACATTATAAGCCGGAAATATGGGAAAATAATGATGTATCTAATTAGTGTTTTTCAGGCTATACAGAATGTGTGATGCTTAGATGAATACAATATTGATATAGAAATAGACATGTAATAGTTGATACCACAAGATATTGTGTCCTCAATTTTAAAATAATTTGTGACAAATTATTTTTATTCATTAACAGAGGACACCACAAAGGCCTGAATAAGGTGTGCCAGTCATTAGCACCAGTGGTTTTGTGACATTATAAGCCAGAAATAATGGGAAAATAATGATGTACCTAATAATGTGTTTTTCAGGCTATATAATATGTGATGCTTAGAGTTCTGCAATGTTGATTGAAAAAGACATTAAAATACCAGATATTGTTTCTTGAGAATAGTCATAATTAATGACAAATTTTGTTTTGTCATTTGAAAGAGGACACTACATAGGCTTAAGGCGTGCGAGTCATAAGCGCCAGTGGTTTAGTGACATTATAAGCCGGTCTAAAATTAAATTTTTGTTCATACTTGAACATCTTGATTCTATGGAGTACGCAATCACATGACACGCACACAACGGATCACTTTTAATGATGATCTGTTAAGACTGCCATCAACAGTCAGGTCAAAGGCTGTAGAGTTGGATTTGTCGGGCCGACAGTTGTACAACCGTCGTAAGAGGACGCAGTGGTTGCCCGGCATCAGGGAACACGTTTTGCAAGATTTGAACATTATACTGTAGTATACTACACCAACCTCGTAATAAAGTATTTTGTATAGTAAAATATTATAAAAATAATTTTTTTAAATCTCAAAATTGTATTTATCATCATCATTTACAGTGTTCTGATAAACCATAGTACCACTCACCTCCTTGGGAGAACTTGAATGATCCACTGTTCTAGTAGAAGGCATGGTTGTTCAGAGCTGAATGATGCATCCGCACCAATAGCAACCTCCTCCAGAGAGCTCTGGCAGCAGTCAGGGTACTGCAGCACCTCGATGGACATCGGGATGTTGTTGTTAAACATATAGTTTATATGTGACCTCACCATGTTCATAGTATGGCACTAAAAAGAGAATTAATGTGAGTGTAACTCTTATAATTGATTGATTGATTGATTGATTGCATTTTTTTTCAATCTGAGATACATTAAGGATAACCTACAAAATATTTAAAAAAAAAGTGACACTTTGATAATTGAAAAAATTATAGTATAATGGTAATAAAACAAATCCCTAAATATGGTACTAAAATAATGAGTGAATGCTACACTACTTCAATTTCCTTTCTTGTTTTACATTTCTATACATGCACTAAAGTCCGCTAATCATCTAATTGATGATCTAATTCAGACAACTCACATCAGACAATTCTTAGTAAATTCTAGACAAATGTTCTGTACCTCTTTCACAATATGCTAGAATCTAGCTAGAGAGTATAATAATTATGTAGGCCTTCCTTTATAGTACATTATAATGTATACCATGTGACTTGCATACAAGAATATATAATGATTTTCTGTTGAGATTATGCACATTCAATCTAAAGTATGATACTATCATGTCCACTATGCATGTACTAAACTCTACTTGCTTGTACAGTAGGCCTACTATTTAAACACAAAAGAGACAATAATGTGTCTATGACTTGCAGGTGCTCAGACTATGGACATTTAGGCACAAAGCATACATTCAGTTTCAACCTGAAACTAGATAAACCTTATTACGCTTAAAGCATGTTTTATGATTCTTAGAATATAACACTATACATACATAAACTTATATATTATAAGTGTAATTCAAGACTTTTAGTAAGGGATTTAATTACAGAAATAAAAACATATGATTTCATTTTAACCACATGGGGTAACAATTTAAATTTCCAAAACATTAATAATTTGTTTATTTGTTCCAGATATATGCAAGACTGTATGTAAACCAGTTCGTATATTATCTTAGGCTCATGCATTATATTAATTAATCTTTTTACAACAAAGATAATATGACAGTCCTTTATCACTAGTTAAGTTTGTTCCAAACTGAAGTGTGTTTGGTGGAATGACAAAACAATATGATAAACATTGTATGTTTAATGATTTAAATTTCAATATGTGTAGCATCATGATGGCAATAACAGTTTGCCAACAATATGATAAACAATGTGATATATCCCACAGATTAAAAAAACAGAATAACACAGGCTTAAGGCCTATATAAATTTTAATAACAAAAATGATGAATACTGTAGTTCCAATCAATGCCAGAGCTAAGATTTTCAAACAGCGCAGGACAATATCAGAGTGGACCCATTTTACGCATAAATTCAAATAATGAGCACCCATTTTCTTAAAAGTTGACACATTTTACGCAAAAAAAAAATATGAAAAATCTTGACCCATTTTCTTGAAATTTTACCCATTTTAGGCTAAATATGAGAAACCTGGACCCATTTTTTAAAAAGTGGAATCATTTTATACAGGAAGTTGCATAATTTGGGCCCATTTTTAAAATGTGGACCCATCCCTACTGATAGCTGGTTTCACTAAATGATTGCAAAAAGAAAACAATGCAGCTTTCTCAAATGGTAGAAAAAAGGGTAATTTATCTAAAATCTTATAATTTTGGAAATTTTAACTTCCTTGGTCTGATCCAAATAGGAAGTAAAACAGATATGACCTTGATAACATGTCACCAAAACAGCCCATTAATTTAAGAGTTGACTATTCAGACAAAAAAAAACTAAAATCTGAATTGCCACACAAAGACTTATAGCCTTTATCATCATTTAATGAGTACTGTATGTAATTTTATTGACAAAAGATACTATACATTATATCCTGACAATAATACCTACACCTCATGGAATAAGTATTTAATTTATTTATTGACAATCATTCACTAATCAAATCATATTACAGTATTACAAATGATAGCCTTTGTATAACATAACATCATGTTTATATATATCATTATCCAATGGAGGTATGCATAGATTTTAAGAATATTATTTACCAACTGTAGGTCCTCATGTGTTGTTAATCTTCAACAAACAAATCATCACACAAATTCATTCATTCCTTCTTAGTGCTGTTAAATTATTCAGTTTCAAGAAACAGATGTACATACTCTACAGATCAATGGCTTTTAGTTATTGCTTTTGTGTCTCATGTGTTTATTATAAGTTACTATCTATTTTGCATTTTGATCTATAGTACTCTTATGACGTTAAAAGGTGTTAATTTATTGACAATTATAATTTGTACTTAAATTTTTGATGCGCTATTTATTTTAATATATATTATTTCATTTTACCTAAATGTAAGCGAGTTGCCACTTACACATGGAGTATTGTAAGTAATGCTCTATAAAAAAAAAACTGTGTCTCATAAAATGTACACTTTTTGATTTTATAAGAACACATTTTATACCCGAGGCTGAAATTGCTAAAAAAAAAAAAAAAAAAAAAAAAAAAGAACAAATTGGGGCTGAGGTAAAACGTCAAATGTTGTTTTTATCTAAAAAAAAATAGAAAAACCAACAAATATTAATCTGTACATTATTAGCAGTGAGCTGTGTCTATGTAATAATACCTTCTACACTGCATACAATAATAATTTTTTTTATCTTTGAAAAGTATATCAAATAAGAAAAAAAAATTTGAGCCTGAAATTGGCAAAAATAAGAACACCGAGAGAAAATGTTACTTGTTCTTATTAAATAAAAAAGTGTAGAGTCTTTTTTTTTTTGTGAGAAACACCCTAGAGAGTTGCAGGGTTTGAACCTAGGACCCTGGAATAGCTCCACTTCAGCAATACAAATAACATAAGCACCTTTCAGATAGACGTTGCCACATCATTCCGTAAGCATGCCGGCATAATAACCAATCTATACCCTTTCACACAGCGCCTTTGTTACCGCAATATTGCGGTAATATTACGCTTTTCTGTCTGAAAGGGTCCTATAGAATGGCGTAATATTGGTGGTTTAAATACCAATTGCAATTGTTTTCAACCTTAAACTTGTTTGCCCCTACTGTATATTGAGTAGACTCTTTCAGACAGAGCAAGCCAGTTACTGTTACCACAATATTGCAGCAATATTACTAGGGTGAAGGTGGCCTAAAGTAAGCCAGCATGTTGGTGTATCGACCCTTTCAGACAGAAACCCATGCTGGCGTGCTTACCGCAATATTGCAGTATTGCAGCTCTGTCTGAAAGGGGCTATAATACACAATGTTTGCACTGTACAAGTCAAGTTTGAATTGCTGTAATTGTTGTATATATTTAAACAAGTTATTAGAACAAGATAACATTTTCCTCACCAATTAATCTATTTGCATACATTAATAAATTAAATTTGTTAGTAATCCATTTAAATATTTTTGTAGTAAAAATTTTTAATTTTTGTAAACCAAGAGTTCAATGTTACAATTTGATTTTTTTTTAGGGGTCTTCCTCATATATAACACAGACCATTTAATTGCAAATCAAACTGGATTTTGAAATTGAAACTGATTAAATTAGCCTTCATCTCTCGTACCATCACATTATAATATTTAAATTTGTCTGTGAAATTATAGAGACAATTAAATAAGGAAATGAGGAAAATACAGAGGTAAGGACAGATAACAGACAGGAAAAGAGTGTGAACTGACGATATAGTGCAAGTTGTTCAGTTACATTAGATTTTCTCTAGAGTGTTTTGCAAAGGCGTTTTAAAAAATGTATTTATTTATATTAAATTACTCTACACATTACAACAGGAGACAACATTAAACTAAGAAAATTACCTGTATTAACACATTTTATAAAATACAAACACAGTGAATATCAGGTCATTGTTGTACTATATTTTTTAATGATTAAAAAAATTATTATAATTCTTACCTATTCACGTCATTGAAATGTGAAAGTTAATATATTGGCCCTTTTGAAATGTAATGGCTAGATGCATCTTATTGCATTTTAGCAACAATCCAGATTTATTCATTACAGACAAATTGTATGACTTTACTGTACATACTACAAAATGCTGTTTCAAATTATACTGTAGTACTCAGTAATAGCCCTACCAATTGTAATATTCTATATTAGTCTATGTGCATCAATTCCTTGTACTGTATATGAAATAAATAATAGCCCTACCCATTATATTCCATACTAGTCTACTATGCATTAATTCCATACACAACTGTATGATATAAAAGGGAAGACTAGATTCGTCACACAGTGTAATAACAGTTAACAATGTTAACCGTTTACATTTACTTTTTTCACAGCCATTTCTTTCACAAAAACCATATGGCTGTCTTTGGCAGATTTGCATCTTTGAGAAACCATTTTCATTAATATGAATAATGAAATTTGAAAGTAATGTTCCATGTTTATTTATATATTTTTTTATTTTTTTATTTATTATTCTTTTTTAGATAATTTTTAGTTATTTACATGTAATCTCAGATTGGACTCTTTATCAAGTACTATACTTCCTTCCCGAGTTAGAAGTGCCCTGAAGATATTATGGCAGGATCAACATTAACAATAAACTAAAGGAGTAAAATCTACAACATGCACTGACTGTGCACTTAACATAAAAAAAATAAAACAAAACCATAAAAAACAAAATCAAATAACTTTACATTTATGCATAATATTGAGCTAACAATGATAAAATTCTGTATAACCAATTTAATATCAACGATGCAGAGAGAGCCCTCTAGCCAACTACAGCTTAAGCTCTGTCCACACTATCAGTATCAAATTTTATTTGATAAAAAACTGTTGTGTGCCTATAGTTATGAAGTGCCTATATATGGTCATGAAGTGCCTATATATGGTCATGATATGCCTATATATGGTCATGATGTGCCTATATATGGTCATGATGTGCCTATATATGGCATGATATGCCTATATATGGTCATGATGTGATGTCATCATGACCATATTTAGTCATGTCACATGTTTTTGTCAAATAAAATTTGATATGCTGGACAGGACTTTACTGTAAACCTAAACCTACCTTTGTGTTTCCTGGGATGCACTGATGTAACGGCATGCCAATCAAGGGAGGGCAATGTTCGCCTTCCCTGCGACCCTTGATAGAATCCTCAGGTTTTCGACCCTCAACTATGAGCATTCCAAGGTCGGCAAATAATTCATTTGGATCTGGCTCTCCTTCCTCCATTTTTATCTGATTACAAACAAAATATGACAAAAAATAATCAATAACTAAAAGTAAAATCCTTAATATTTCATCAAACAACATTCGACATTATGTTTATCTTACAAACTTGTAGCTTGAGCATTAATCACAATGGCAATCAAAAACACTTATTCAACTTTACTAATGATACCAAAGATTTTTATATTTAAGGTTTATCACTATAAATCAACTTTTAACTAATTTATTATACCTAAGAATTAACACTGGAATAAAAACTAAATTATTTTGTACTTTGACATAAAATATGACAATAAATAATTATGTTTGGTTTTAAACAGCAACATTTACTAGGTATATAGTATTGGGTAAATGTAGGAAAACACAACACAACGCAAGGAAATATGCACAGCAGGGTAATTCTAACTTGGCCCCCTTACCTTTTAAGGTTTGGAGAACAACAGTCATTGCGAAATTGCTTTCATTTACTATTATACAAGATTAAGTACGTAGCATATAAACTTGTGTAATTGTATGACAGTAAATGGAACATTAATCAACATAAATAATAATACTCAATATTTAATGAGTCAGTCTTACAAGTAGGTTAGGATTTTGTTTGTTAATATTTGAAGATACAGACCTAATTCAAGTTGTATTTTACTTCACAAATAGATAGAATTTCAGTTACAACTACTGTACTAAAGTTAAGTGTGGACTTTTCTGAACAGATCATTTTGTAAGAAAATTACAAAAAACTAATATACCAAACAAACTATGTTAATGTCGGCCTGCTTATTTAAATTAATGCATTACAAATATTATGATCAGACATCAAAGTGTGGTTGACCTTTGGTAGTTGGTAAATAGGTCAGTAATACTTGGGATTGGGGCTTGAAAGATTGAGTTAATCTTGTATGAAAAATTATTTTGTAGCATGTGACCTAAGTTTATGATTTATATCTCATCTTATTCCTTATGTAGGATCCTATAAGATCAGTGATTTATTAATCAAATAAATAAGGGTATAGTATGGCATTTACGATGTTTTCTTTCAGATTCCATTGTCATCCATAATAGGGTTCAGCTGGGCCTGGAGAAAAAATATCAGGAGATATCCTCATATCACAAACAACTCATAATTAACAATTATTTCATTTTTGATATGGAAAAAAATTGTTGACTTGAAAGAAAATTTAGTGTGATTAGGTGGCTAGTTATACTTTTGCACATGACTAAACCAACATGATTCATCAACAAAAGGATCTACCGGTACCTATGCAATTACAATAGGTATTGCATCATTACCTGCTAAACAATGACAGCAAAGGTGGTTATCATCCAAGTACAAAATACAGTCTACTCCTACTATCTACATGCTATCATTTCAATTGTTATTTCACTATGTGCTTGCTTAGAGGAACTCCGGAGCTATTTAATTTTCCATTTATTCACATTTATTCATTTAACATGTAATAAAATACTTGATGTAATTTAGCATTTGTTTGTAGCTAAAAACCAAGGCCTATCTCTTTTTACTGTAAGCATCAAAAACATTCTGTACTGCAATGTTTCAGGACAAAGCCTCAGTAAAATGTACTCAAAATCGGCATTCCTTTATTAGGTTTGGTGGTGGTGGGGTAGGGAGGGGAGGGGGAGCCTGCCCACAACGAATGGCCTATAGACCTTGCCATATCTGATATCGATGTGGCCAAACTAACGTATAGCTTTGGAAGCACTATTATTGCAACAAGTCAGTTACTAATTTGGTTAAACCTAGTCGCCATGACACATTTTAAATCGTGGCACAGAACGATAAATACATAACAGTACAATATTTCAAACACTTTGGTAGTAACATCAATCACATCATCATTTTCTACTGAGGCACATAAAGCCAGTTTCCTATTTCTCTACAGTGTTTTCAGTGCAATCGTTGTACTGCGTGGCAGTCCCCGACACAATGAAGAAGGTTCCCTGATTCGACCGACCAATCAGCACCACCGAAAGCTGTCGGCAATACCGTGTAGTAACTGTATGGAAACCAAGTTGCAGAGTAAAGATATTACCGGAAAAAAAAGCGAGCATACACACTGTGTGTAGTATGGTGGTACTATAACTTTAATTATTTTATGTTTTACTAATTGGGGATAGAAGCTCTTCACAAAAACTAATGTACATACAGACAAATGATATGTGTGGTCAAAAGACTCAATTTTCTCCTAATATGCGAAACAACTTAGTAGAATGTAATATAAGTAAAAGATCTGTTTGGTGCCAAGTGTCTAGACTCTGTTTCACATTTCATACAGTATTTTCCACAATAGGAAATGACTACAGTTAATGAATTCAGTTGCATTAGAAGTAGGTATATGGCAGCAGACTAAATTAGGCAGGCTGTTTGACTAGGAATGCCAGCCTAAGCAGAGGAAGCCAAATTTAACAAGCAATAATATACACAAGCCATAACATTGGCAGTTTCTTTACTGTAGGTTATTTGAAAGGTCAGAACATAATTAACTACAGTACCTTAATATCATAAATAATGTACTATATTAACATTCACCTGGTGGACTGATGTACCATGTCATCAGGAATCAATATTTCAAACTATACTCATTCATCTTCAGGAATTCCTCAAGACAAATATATTAGAATATATAATCAATTAAATAATTGTTGTACACCACAAAGTGTGCGAGTGTTGAGAATATCTCAATGTTTTGCATAGATTGTTCTATTCATCTTTAGGAGCTAATGTGGAGAACCATTACTTTAAGATGGATGAAAAATGTAGCCTGATGCTGACTGGTGGAAACTAGGGTAGAGCCTAAAGCTTTATTGGTAAAACAATTATAGAACTGTGGTGACATATCCCTTTTTACTAGTTTTCAGGAACTACTGTATATCAACATTCACAGGCATGCAATATGGAAGTTCTCCATTCATCAAAACAGAAGTATTAAAGCATGCAAACAAGTTGGCGATCAATAGAAATACCCCAGTTGCAGTTGTACTTAGCTTTTTAGATTATTACATACTTTCCTAGCCAATCAAATGTGTTTTACGGATGTGTGGTCCTGAAACCACCACCAGTGTCATAATACAAGCTATCAGGTCCAATGCGGCCTGAGTTTGTTCGGCAAGCCTGCTCATGACTGACACTGCGCATCTTAAACTGCAGTGGCGGACCATTCCTATCATTTCAGACTATTTCTACCCCTCTTGTTATACTCCCACACTTTTGGAGTCTTAGGAGGTCGGCTTTACCCACCAGAACCAGAATACAGTAGCATGTACAGGTCCATGAGGTATACTCATCTTGGGCCCATCTGCAACACCCAATTATGGTTATTCTTTTCTTTAATGCTTTTTCCTATTCTGATTCCTTACACTCTGGATGGACTCTTGATGAATGGAAAAAGTTAGAAAAAGAGATGGAGAAACTATAAAATAAATCCAATAGTAATTGGTGGCATACGGTAGTCAAATGAAGCAAGAAACAGATCTATGGATGCAGCATGTATACTTTATAATAAGGCTTTCACTACCGCAGTGAACTGACAATAGCTGCTGACTTTAAACACAATGTTATGTGTTACAAATGATTTTATGGAGTGCAATTTTAAGTAGTTACTTTTCGCATAACGAACAGTAGTACTGTAATGTGAATTTTTACATTCTATGTATTTTCAAGTGTTTATGTTAATTTTGTACTGTATATTCAGTACCCTGAATATCTTCTACATATAAAATGTAAATTTGACGGCTTACAGTCACATTTAAAATGAGCATGCATGTGAAATGTTTCACATGAAAAGAAAACTGGGTTAATGTAATGACTGAATGGAAGAAAAATTATTCACAACACATTCTATTAATGTTCTACTTTAGAATTACATTTTTCCTAAACTGGTTGGGATCATTTGATCATGAAGTCATATTTTTACGGTAACATGTGTTGTAATTCCACATTCACAATGAAATTAAGGGGCGTTTATTTGATTATATGTATCCATTTTACACAACAAAAAAACCCTCCTTGAAGAATACCCAGGGGTGTTTATTTGAATAAATATGGTATTTAAGTAGCAAATTCTTGATGAATTTAACATTTGTATTGTTAATTATTGAATTGAAAATTAACATTCATCAAACACTAAAAACACACACTATGACTTGCACCTTGAGGCTGGCCTGAGCTATTGGGCCACAAAAGGAAGAAAAATTTAAATGTCAAATGGTTTTAAAGAAACTAATAAGGATACAATAGAAGGGATACTACAAGAATGTGAACCTTGTGGAAAGGAAGTGAATAATTACAAAATGCATTTTAAGTGCATGGAGAGCAGTTCGCTACTTCAGAAAAATATACTTTGTTATTATCAGTCCACTTTTAGGTATTAGCACCGCCCTATAAATAACCTTTGAGTTACTTTTATCCCACTTGGAAATATGTTATCTTTCGACATGGCGTCCAGAAGGAAGAAGCGAGGCAGACCAGGGACAACACATGAAGAAGAACAATCAAACAACAAAAAAGAAAAACAGCAGAGGGTGGTAAAAGGAAGACAGTAGAGGAATAAAATGGAAAACTAGGACAGAAGGCAATGTCACAGTCTTAGGTGCCACATGGGACAAAAGGGATTTCAGTGAGGTGACACACAGGGTAGTTCCATTTTATTCTAAAATTTGGAATTAAAAAGAATGTTTAATGTGAACAATATTAATTTACATTTTAAGACCATGTAAATAGATCTTATGAATGATACATACATTTGTCTGTCTAGGCCACCTCTGCACAATATACTGATGATATTAGCACTTGTCTAACCAACAGAACTAGGACCTTCTTGTACTGGTAACCTCTTCAATCGCTTCATAAAAAGGTTTTCTCGTTGGTATTGATAAGCCTGCATTGGCCACTCTCTGAATTGATCAAAATAAACTGTGGATATAAGAGAGAATTACAGTATAAGATTCAATTATGAAATTATACAAGAAATCTGCATCACTACATTATTCATGTCCCAAGGTAGTCTAACTGAAACGATAACATTTATGCTATAAACAATCAGCAAAGTAACAATTAAACTGTCAAACTACATATCAAATAGTCATTGTCAGCAACATAAAACTTATTCTTTTCTTCATAATACCTTTAATATCAAGTGAACAGAATCCAATCCTCAAAAGTATAAACAAAGGATTACAAGATAAAAAAAAATGGCCAGGTTTTATGACTTTTCTCAATCACATGAGCATTTCATGCAATCTCAACAGCACTGGTATATAATTAAGGAGATTTTAGTATATCTTTTGTTCATGAGTTGAGTGGATGACTAGAAACCACAAGCCCTGCTGGCCTGAGTTGTACTAAAGTTCATTGTTCATGACTCATAAACCATTTACCAGGTTGGAAACTTATTTACTGTTGTAATTCCAACAAAAATGAATGTGCTATATAAATGCACTGGTACTACTATATAGCCATATCCTTAATTATCATTCCTAAAATCATACTCAATATTCTATAGTAATCACCATCATGCTTTATATTAATCTATTTACTTCAGCTATTTAATTAAATTTGAATCTTTCTTAATTACTGTTTGTTTCATTTCTTAATCAAATATTTGTATTAATTAAAAATCATAGTTAATTATTCATGAAATCTCCCACGGTTTATGTTGATTGATTGTCTACGATCTATGAACATTTTGAATACAAACAAGTGTCAATTTTTTTTAGCCTCATTAGACAATAAATATTCAACCACCCCATTGGGTACGTATGCATTCCGCTTGGGAGAAAAACAGAGATGTAAGTAAACGTCCTGACCTAGCAATACAATATTGTTTGTACCAGCTGCAAAAGCATTGATCTATCTTGGCTTGGTAGTGTCATAAGCATACAAAATACAAATGATAATCTGTGGTTTATGCATACTGTATGGGCCTGTCAGCCTTACAGTAAGTTGCATTGTACAATGTGCCTATTGTTATAGATTCTATTCTATTCAAATATATATGATCCAATACATTGAAGCATCTGCAATTATCCAGCCTACTAGACTAGATTTGGGCAATTTCATGGTAGCGGAATCACTATTTTGCTGAACTTTTTAACTTTAACCTAATGTCATATTTACACTCCATTCTAATTCTTGGAATAATTATCATATTTACATAACTATGGAATCCATCTATAATTTCTACCCTAGTTTTTTTTAAAAAACCTATCACAATTTTGATATAATATCAAAAAATATGTATGGTAGCGGAAAGACAAAAAAAATACCCTCTATTTTTACCACTCCACATTTTACTAAAACCCTCTGATTTATGAAAGTGATTTAAAAATTGAATACATCTCAGTTTATCATAATTTAGTGTAGTATTGAATGCAAAACATTGATTTTTAAAAATGTTTATAGTTTTGGAGATATTTATAAAAATATAAGACCATGTCTGGTAGCGGAATCACAGTAGCGGAATGACCATTGATAAAAGTGCATCTGAAATTAATATTTATGAAGAACCTTCTTGACTAATGACAAAACATCTGAGAGGGACCCAAGTAACAATTGATGGAGAAATACTTTCTCACTTTATCTTGGTATTGTTAGCTGATCACAACTATCATTCCTTTGGAGCCATCAGGGAAGAATATTTCTGTACAAGCATAGCAGCATCGCATACCACCAAGGAAAAATTAACTACTGTACAGTATGGGCAATGCTGTAATATCTTACATCTATTACAGCTTGAAGTCCCATAGCCATATTATTACATTACACTTCATTTTTTAATTGTTTATTTAAAATCTAATTTTTATTCATTAATAATAGTAACAGATTAATTTTCAATTACCATATATTTCATATTTGTATAATCCTGAAGGTCCAAAATCATTAGCACATACTAAATGATTCACCTTACAAATTAAATATGGGTCACTAGTCACCACAACTGATACCCATCTAAACCTCACAACACAATCCATAATATTAATAATCAGTATTTATAGTGCTATGTCATCTACATAACAGTGCTTATTATAATGGCCTAGTAATTGGATACATAGACAGCCAATGTACTTCATGCTCCTTTGCTCCCTGGTAGCTTCCCAATCAAGCAGTTAATTCAGCACCGGATCAATTTCATTCCAATTCATTCATATTTTGCCAGGTGCCCATAGTGGAGCAGAGATGTGAATTTTTTTGGTCAAGTCGTGCACTTTTAAAAAGAAGCATGAAACTTTGCCCTAGAGGTTTTTTTTTTGATATGCAGTGATTTCAAAAATCACAGGGACCACAATGTCACACCAACAGTTCCCGCCGAAAACCATAATTTTGGCAGTTTAAAAGCTCAAAGTGGGCACATTACCATGATCTTGGTGTCAGCTATGTTTTTTTTTAGTTCAAAAGATCTGCTACAGTGTCTTTTGCAAGTACATGTGATAACCCTTTTTTCAGCAAATTTCTGAAACCACCACTGTCAGGGATTAAAGTGACCAGCCACAATGCTGCATCCCAAACTTCATACAAAACAATCAGTCATGAGTACAAATCTGAGGTGTGGCTACACTGCACCAGCAAAACAATAGCTATACATTTTCACCCAGGATCATTAAACTTCAAAATCACACACACCCTGATCCTACAGATCAAAATATTATCATGATATTATCTATGCTCTCCCTGCTGTCAAATAATGTATGAATCAATGATGTTGAAGGTAGTCAAATTTTCAGTACAAAATTCCTACATTGCTACAACAGCACAAAAATCTAGACTTCCATTTTCATTATTTACATCCTAGTCAATGGACTTAATGTCTGTATACTCAGCTTGTTGGGATTACAGTACAGTATTCTGTAATTTTGCAGCCGAGTAATCATTGCATTGGCTTCTAACCTATCATGTATGCAATACTCATGAGTTGAGAGAGACAACAGAGATATAAAGTGTCTACCAATAGGGCACTTGATGCAAAAATAAACAGGATTTGAAACCTTGAGCTCAAGGTTAAGAGTCTAAGCTGTAATTCCTGTAGGCCTACATTACAGTGTATCATAAAGAAAATATATTACCATAATTCTCACTTGTAAGACAAGGCTTAAAATAGCAAATTATGATCGAAAAATAGTGGGTGGTCTTATATGTGCAACACATAAACATTTTTTATTTTTAAATAATGTTCATCTTATGTGGATTGTCTGTAACACGCGAATTTATTACTGAAATGAATCTACTGTTATGCATTAACGCAATTAATGCAGGAAAATAAGATTTTGATGAACATTTAGAAGTCCATTAAATGGTACTACTTGCCAGCTAGATGCGGTATCAAGACCTTAAAGCACAGCAAAACCAGGAATACCGACAATGAAACAGGGGAGCCTGTCTTATATGCCCGACACGCAAAAATCATCCAAAAATCTTATCTAACACGGGGGTTGTCTTACAACCATGATTAATAAAGAAATAATCAAGTATAATTATTTGTTTAGTATTAATTTCATTCAATGAAAGTAATAACAATAACATTTAACAACAAATATTCAAAAAGAACACAGATGCCAAAAAAAAAACCTTGTAAAAACTATGAATAATTCACAAAATAAAGCAGACGTTTATGCAATATTATAGTAATATTATTATTCCTGCATTTATACTTACAAGGCAGGAACACCCCCACCATGAAGTCAACACAGTGTTATGTCAACTATTCCACACCTGCACACCTCACAGCATATCAAATATCTTAATGCCAAATGAAACATGAATATAACACTCAGATCCATTCTCAAACTCATCTGCTAGGCCATCGTAAAAATTTTGTTATCGTCCTTGCATGGGATTACATTTTTTTAGTAAGAAGAGTAAACATGAAGAAAAATATGTCTTGAATGTACATACACATGATGACATATCATTTGGCAAATGCGTAGCAAACACTTTATATGCACATTCTCATCGGTAATGCATGTACTCAGTCCTATCTTTTTCTAGTGAGTTAATGATAATTCTTCTGTTATCTTAGCTGAATATGTACTATATAACTAGGAGTGGGGGAGTAGTTCAGTTGTTAAAAACAGGGAGTCTTATACCTCCCTGTTAAGAATTCTTGCCTTCTATTCCCAGTGTTCTTTGTTCAATTCCTGCAGAAACGTTAGAATTACTGTACTATACTGTATTTATTCTTACTGCATGCTCTAATTGACAGTTAGCATGTAGCAAAATGAAGTATTCTCCTTTGGTTTTTTTTCGTTTTTACTTCTTTAATATTTTGTCTGATTATATAATGATGGAAGAAATCGATGTTTGGTGGTTAAGGTGCTTACTGTGTAATTCAGGATTCTGGTTTCATTTCATGTACTATTCCAGTATACTTTATTTATGCCTGTTCTTTAATAGTCAATTAAAACAGTTAAGAACCAAACTACCATATAAAGAAAAACAAAACTGAATCTACAGAAATAACTAACTTAATCTCTGTAAGGCATTCCAGAGTTTGTATAGGTGATGATGCATACAAAAGTATCCAGATCCAGGCAAAGCTTTAACTGGTAATCCATATTTTTCATCATATCTTATGAGAGCTGAAAACATGTCTTTTCTGTGACCCCTCCTGCTTCCTATTCTGACAAGAGTACAAAATATAGTCATTCAAGGTTTTCATCATTTTTAAAAGAATGCATTCAGAGACTTTTTTCTCTGACCTCCTACTTATACGTAGTACAACATTTTAAGATCACCACCATTTTTTTCTAACTCAAATAAGCATACACACACTGTTAACGCCCGCTCTCAGCATATGATTTCTAGGCGGATTACTGTAAGCCTCATTTCCTTAAATCACTAGTGTTTTCAGTGTAATAATTTCAGTCCCCGACGCAATTGCGAAGGTTCCACGAATTGACCGACTAATGAGCATCACTGAAAGCTGTCGCCAATTAGTGTGTAGCGATTGTATGGAAACCAATCTCTATAGTACACAATTTCTAGCAATGGTGAAAAAAGACACTAATATAAGAGTCAAATTTCATACATCAGCTTATTTTTTGTATCCCATAGTAGTTCTGGTGGCTTAAGTATTTTGTTAATTATTAAAATAATTAATTAGTATTTAACAAACATCAGAAATCAACAGAAACAACATGAAGGACACAGACTAAAAACAATAGCTTTCTTTGAAGCTACTATAGTAGTACACTCATATTTGGCAAAGGGATAATAATTAATTTGTGATTGATAGTGAAAATCTCCACAAAAATATTTGTTTTTGCCGTTGTATTTTCTTCTTTCAACATAATTTGAATAATATTATATTTATACCAACGACTTTGTAAAAATCTGCTGTCCTGATCTTGAATATGATCTAGTGTACTGACATACAATTAATCTAGAGTAATCCAGTGTGCTCAACATTAAAGACAATATTTAACAATCGATTTTTCAGACTAAATAATAATATTCATGTCATACTACAGTAATTCAGACAGACCTACTACATGGAACCAGTTCTGTAATTTGTATTGAAGTACTAACTGTCAAACAGCGCTGCACTGAGTTTCCAAAAATGCTAAAGCGCTATGACACATTTTCTTAATTATTTAAGGTATTGTTATAATTATATGTCAATCTTTAATTATGTAGATTATTGTTTATTGTACTCTACATGTCATGAGTGGAAAGGTTGTTGAGGTAAATCCATAACCCACAGACAGGAACAATATTAGGGATGAGGTGTATCTACAATAATATCAAACTTTATTGATTTTACAATAGATTAGGCAATGATTCATAGTTATTTAATCAAATTATTATAATTAGGAATGTAACCAATATCATTATTAGTTAACCTACATTTGTTGCCATTGTTGTAATGTTAAAGGTACAGTTAAAGGTAACTATATTCTTTGGCAACATACACAATTAGTATGTTTACAGTACCATTATTATACATCACAACATGTAGCTTACAAAATATTATCAATTAAAAAAAAAAGAGAAGATTAGCAAGACAGCCGACTCCAGATGCTAATAATGCCAACTTTCACATACTGTACTAATCATAGAATGAACATTTTGAATTCAGGTAATTGCTAGATTTATTACTGTAGGCTATAAAATTTAATTTTGTATATTCAAATGTAATTACAATATTTGTTGCTTTCTATTTTTGATATACACTGTATATTTGATGCTGCTATCCTTTTTATTTCCAGTTTTAACTTTTGCATTTGTATTTTTATTCAGGCATAGTAGTGAATTTTTAAATTTTGTATTTGTGTAGTGCAAGTTACAGTAAGAGGAAAAGGGCAAATTGTTCTTTACACCCACACACTAAATCCGCCACTACAGACAAGCTATTGCCTTTTTTTACTGTCCCTTTTTCACAATGTTTTGGTGGCTAAATAAATATTGAAATAAAATTCAATAAGAACAGTAAATCCACATCAACACTATCATCATTACACTTTAGTCTATTACTAATGTATCTTAATTATTAAGATATGTATATATTACAGGTATCACACACCATGCTAAATCATTCAAAACATTTTAAGAGAGAAATTACACCATGTACAATCTTACCTGAATCACTAAAAAATTAATCGCGGTGATGTATTTCTGAAAAAAATTTGAAGATAACAAATCCACTAAATCAAATGAAAATAAAATCCAGCTGGAAAACTTGTCAAAAGTAGGCCTTTGCTTGCCAGGTTGCTCATAACACTACTGAAGATGAACGTACAGTAGTTGCACCATTTTGACTGTGCAGCGATATGTATAATGGATGATCTGATAGGTTTTTATTTTGCAGTAGACAACTAAAGCAGAGCTACACACATGAGTACAGCAAAGCAACGGACAGTAGAGTAGAATGAAAGCAAATCTATTTTTTTTTACAATTGAATATAGGCCTAACTATGAAAAGTGAAAGACACCAAGCTGCATAGAAACCCTGACCTATAAACAGTGCATTTCAACACATTGATTTTGGTATGATGATCAATTTGACAACTGAACAATACAACACGTCTAATGCAGGGGAAATAGGTGAAAATAACAATTTACGCTTAAGCAGGCATTACACATAATTAGCATTGTTCTTCAGCATTCATTCAATAATTACTGAATAAACCTACAGTGCTGTCATATCCTCATTTGAAAAAATTGTTTGCTCCTAAAAAAAACTAATTTTTTGGTTAATTTTATTAAGTCAGGTCTACGAAAGCCTTCGTATCTAATGTACTGTGCTTAGAGCAAACAATTGACACTATTATCTTCAATTTCTAAATATAATATATAAAGTAGACCCCCTATCAAGGGGACACATTCAGGACCAATAAGTGTCCCCTAATAGTGACCTCTGAATAGGAATTGACCATGATGTTAACAGATATTTTCTCTTGCTTTAATGGCCAAAAAACTGTCACCTTATTGGGATATCCTCTCAATAGGGATTCCCCCTTAAAATATTGGTGTCATATAAATTACTGTAGATGTTTACAATACTGTATAAAAGTCTATGAAAATTGTTAGGATTGCCAAGAAATTTTGCACTTTATAAGCATGGTAGAAGTTTAACTTAGGTGTTATTGTAAATTTTCTCATCGAAGTTGATCTAATCTACAAGTCCTCCAATACTGTAAGTCTAATGAAATTAAATCTATAAAAAACCATTGCCATTTTGAAAACTTTCTAAGAATTTTTAGTTCAGCTCTAGTTAATAATAATAATAGTTGTAACTAAAAGATTGTACTGTACCACTGAGGAACATCGGCATTCAGAGACACAGTGTAAGGCCGGCAAAGCTTATGCTAAGCAAAAGCAAATCCGATGCTTAACATACCAAATTGTTCACCCACATCACTTTGATTAGCACTAGTAGCAGTAGCATAAAAATACTTGCAGATGATGGAAGACTTCTGACGTGATACAAACAAATATATGATAGCACATGTACAATACTAATAATGTACCTTCAATGTTTTCCAGGCTGAAACAATCAGTGATGTGGGCACCCAATGTGAGGGTAAAAGTGACGTGATAGTTGCAGGATAGAGTTAGTCCAAACCCAGAACACCTGCCCCTAGTATAGCCCAGTATTCGGTGGTAAAGTCATGGTATCGGTATTTTATAGGCCCGTGGCAAGGGGGAATAATTTCATGGTTTGGGCAAACCCCCTTTTCTAGTAAATACCCTATTTTCTGGTGAAACCCACCTTTCCCCCCCCCCCTCCCCTTGGATTTCCCGAATGAGTCCTCATTGGTCAGGGATACTGAAAGAACTACCTGTATAGACTACTGTAAGATGATATGATGCATACTACTGTAAAGGACCTAGATTGCAATTTGACCTAATTATGATCAATTTCCAAAATAATAATATGTGTAAATTATAATTGCTTTCTATTTACAGCTGATAACTTCTGGTGATAGAAAGCATTACAGTACCTGATGATCACACCTTGTTCTGAGGAGGAACAACTTAGTCTGGAAACCAAGCTCTGACCTACTCACAACCCAGACATATAGTCTATGGGGACCCTGTCAAAAGGTAAATGGTCTAGTTTAGTTAAGAAGTTATATTGTAACTATATGTACTATGGATTCGGAGTTTCCACTAAATATTATATTGGTGTCCTTTTCTCATTTCTCAATAATTAAACAAATATTTATAATTTATTTTTTGAGTAGACATTGTTATCAATAAAAAAATAACTAATTTGATAATTTAATATAGTTTTTCAAATCTATTAGAATTAGTATCACTATAATTTATTTATCTAACTTAATTTTATTCATATTCATACAAATCAACAGTAAATCATTGCAACAGGCTGGTATAAATATTGCACATCATTATTAATTAACTATAAATAGATAAACATTCACCAACTAGCATTATAAACAGAAAACAAGAAGAAAACATATAATTTGCAAAGCAAAGTTACTTTTAAAGTGTTGAAAATCTAAAAAAGGTCAATATTGTTTGTAATATTAAGAGAATTATATTATATTGGAAGCCCAGAAATAACTAAAAGTAGGGACAAATACGAAAAAAAAAAAAGGATTTCCTATAGCATAAAAATGACAAAAGAGACACTGATTCACAATAAAATATCTGATCTATCATGACTGGTCAATATACGAAAAGCTACAATACATAGTATTTTGATTATGGTATAAAAATCCAGAATGAATATTATTAAAGGAGGTATGCTGGTAAGTGACTACAGAAGCAAGAACCTCAAACATTGTATTTAGTAAACAAATTGACATATGGACACAGATTTTTACCTCTTAAAAACCTATTCATTGTGTGGTATAAAATAAATGGATTAGGCCAAAAAAAAAAAATACTTGTTTAGCGTCACACCCTCAGAAATTTTCAGGGGCGGGGAGGGGCGGATTTTTTTTTTTTTTTTGCTGACTTAGGCCTAGCCTAGGCCCTAATGTGTAGGCTTCTTAGGCCTAGAGATTTCAAAAACTGCATTGGTGCCAAGCCAAATTTTTTACAAAGGCTATAACAGACACTAAAATTTTACATAAAAGATTTGATTGTACAATATTTATTTTAATAAGCATTGTGGTTCCGTAGGCAAACTGCTGCAGTGCTAGGCTAGGCTTATGCCAGGTGGGCCTAGCCATACTTACTACTAGCTAGGGGTCTAGGCCTAGTTAGGTAGTACTTAGGCTAGGCCTAAAACATCTGCCAATTAAAGCGTAGGTCGTAACCTATTATTTTTCTTCATAGTACTTTATTATTATCATATTTAAAACATTGTTTATTATCTAAAAAGAACCATAAATATAATAAAAACATGTACGCCTACGATCAAATTGTCCGCGATTTCTGTCAACAAGCACAATGTGTGAGGGAATCTATTTTTTTCTGCAGAAAAAGAAAACACACTTGGTGGCGCACTTAACATCTTGTTCCCTGTGCTGAAGATGAAAAAAACTATTGTTTTTCCTCTATTAATCAGCATTTTTTAGTCGATTTTCAGCACTTTTTAACCAAAAAAAAAAAAAAAAAATGAGAGGCGGATAGAAAATCAGGGTCGGGCGGTGACGCTAAACAAGTATATTTTTTTTTTGGCCTTAGTTCGATACTTGAAAACAATAAGTAACCAACAAACAAGGGCTAGTTTCATGTACTGAGATTTAAATATAGCCCATGAAAAAGTCTTTAAAAATAATAAAATTAACATAAAGAAATCAACATTCTACTATACAAAAGGGAAGTTTATCCAATCTAAACTCTGAATCTATTCTGAAACCATCCAATAAAACTAGCTCTTTATTTTACAGACAAAACAAAACAGAAAATGTTGCATGTCATCTGAAAGGCATAATGCTATATGAAAAACCATGCTATGTTCTTGTTATAAATTGGAAATCTGTCATGCAGGACAAATTATAATATTTCTGCATGCGACATGAGTATATTGGGTTTAACAATGTTTCTTGTCTAAGTAGTCAATCCACTCTAAAATAGCCACCAGATGATAGCTTACATGTGTTTGATAGAAAAAAAATATTACAAAAGTCTATCAAGCCAGTAAATCTCACTATCATATAGCTTTTTTTCAGAGAAACTTTTGAAATGAAAGACACATCGTCTTTTAGTTTAAAAGACTGCTCTGATCCGTTTCTATCACCAAAAACAGAAGATTCTAAAATAGTACAGGTACAATATGTTTCTATAATATTAGGAGGCCTGTGTATGTAGAAGATAATGTAGTCTTTTCAGAGGAACAAAATGTGATTAAGATTAAGAGGTAAAAATTAATCCTGATATTGATTCTAGACCTGATATACTAACACAATTCATTTGAATATGCTAATTAGTACATTGCGCAATTTGAGGTAAGGAAGTTAGACATGGAAGAGTGTATTTAGAATATTTGAGTCTATAATATAATAGTTAATAAAGGTTGCATAACAAGGTCAAATGAATACAAATGTATAACAGCTTGAATTGAAGAACATGGCCTAAATTAAAGCACTGACCTTTGACCTGTCAATGATACAGTATGATGTGGCAATATTAGTTATTACCAAATAAGGAAAAACAAACTGCAGTAAATTTATATTATTAGGTTTTATCACTATAGTAGAAAGACAATGGTCAAAGATAATTGAAATAATAAGATCTACAATATAAAGAATGTGTCTCTATGTTAACAATCTGTAAGGTTATCATACACAAAGAAACAAAATAAAAGTATTAATACACAATAGTAGTTTACTCCATAATAAGGAATGCATAAAATAACTAGCCACATTTAAACGATCAATCACAAAAATATATATTCTGAAACACTGGGAAGTTTAATTTAATATCATACTTGCTGTGACAGATGGGATACTTATAAAATGAGGCTAGAGCATTTTATTAATCATGGGAATACAAATATGAGTAGCATCAATCACTCTGTTTTTCTTTTTTTCATATTGATAGCATAATACTCACAAATTATAGGAGGAACTATATAACAAAACATAAAACTAAAACTGGTTCAATGCAATAATTATCCTTATATTTTCACAGAAGAACTTCTATGAAGAAAATGCATGCTCCATAAACAAGGCTTTACAGAGTCGCATTATTGTTTTGGATAAGAAAATATTCATGCTTTTTAAAGATTTAAACCAGTGTTGGCTTGGAAATGGAAGGCAGGCACCATAACCATCAAGCTATAGCTCCAGTCCATTCTATTCCACACAAAATGATACATGAAATTTGGAATGCCATTTATATCCCATTATGGAGGTAGTCAAACTATAGATACATAAATTATTAGGTCTCCAATATTCCATTGATAAATAGGCTGCTTACCCTGCTCAATCTAACCATACCATTACAGTAAATAAAATGACAATAGGTTGTTTTTTAACACTTGACTTGGTCCGTTCCATAAGGAAACTGTCACTGTGTAGAATTTTAGGTGGGTGTGCTAAATAGCCAACCCTAACTGTTTTCACTATGAACTTACTGATACAACTTATGGTTAGGTTAATAAACCATTACTACAGTAAGTGTTATACAAGCAAGAGGTGCGTCAAGAATTCATTTCACAATACGATAAAAAACCTAAAGGTTCATGATTCAAGCTGGGTATGAATTATTGTACAAACACAATCTGCTAAAAAGTTGTAAGCAGAGAGTGGCATCAAAATACTTTAATTGGGATGACAAAGGATGGATGTAAGGCCAAAAAAAAAAAAAATGTTTGTGTTGGCCACGCCCGACCAACCCAAATTGGCGGCGCCAGCAGTGGCCCAGCAGAGGAACATGAACTCCTGCTGGAGAATAAGCTGATTATTTCATCAGGGAACACTGCTTTCAAAAAGAAATTTAGAAAAGAGTTTTCAGTCTGAGTTCCATCCAGGCATTAAGGTGTGCCGATTCTTACAATTCGCTCCAAAAAGTGTGGGGGTTGATGTGAATTTGGACTCTTGTCGGAATATTTTACCTTTCGTTAGGAATTTCTGGTGCCGTTACTGGATGGATTGTCAACAAATTGTAAACAATTTGATTAGAATAGAAGCACAAAATTCTCTAATTTTTTACTCAAGATTTAATTAAAATTTTAAGTTATAAATGATGTTACATACAAGTCACAATAATACATTCTTAAATTATATTGGCCATAGGCCTATCCTGTTTTTCCCTAATGACATCTCTAAGGTAGTGGTCTTGGTTCATGGGAAGCTGTGAAATTTGAATGAGCCTACTGTAAACCCAATGTTATTGATAGTTTATTTTGCATTTTTTAATTATATTTTACTGATGATACCACCTTGTTTCAATTTTAAGTTAAAATTATCAATAGTACAAATACTGTATCTATTCATAATGGTAAATTCATTTTCCAGAAAAAATTCTTCTCATAAAAAATTATCTTAACTGCATACAATGTACACTACTGGATAAAAAAATGTTTGTAGTCAAAAAACTTATAGTCAACCATGTTGGTTGATACAATTTTTTTCAAACAAAGGATTAAAAAAAACTTATTTATTGAATTGTATATTGAAATAACTATATTTTACCTCCACTACAGTATTATTTTCTATTTAACCTTATATTCTATAATAAATATTCAACACTTGTGAACCAACAAAGACATTAATTAAATTTCCTGTTTCCAATGTAAGGGAAATGGTTTGGGTGCGGTGGTACAGTGTCTTGTGACTTGTCATGTCATCAACTCACATAAAGAAAGGGGTGTTTACTACATGAGTAGAGACAATTACCGGTACACAAATAATTTACTCAAACAGTATATATAAAATGATTATCTATTATTATCAAACAGTAATATACAGAGGAGGACCATCCACAACTTACATTGGACATATTTGCCAAATAAACAATACCAACCGTCCTCCCTACTGTATCCGCCTGTCATCCTGAAAAAAGATTCTATTTAACATTCACATTTCAGCAAAAAAAATGTGTATTTCATGGACAAAACGGCAATAAACCGAAACGACAATAAGTCAAAACGGCAGTGACCAAAACGGTAAAAAACCAAAACAGCAACACTTTTTGACCAGAACGTCAATAGACCAAAACGGCAATAAGCCAAAACGGCAAGACCAAAACGATGCTAAACAATTTATGCCATAAAAGTAAAAACGTGAAAAAATAAAATAATTATAAACATGAAAGTGTACTACGAATAAATACGGTAAAAATGAGGCTAAATAGAAGCAGCAATAATATCATTAAGTGACATGTGTATCTTGTCACAATGGGATAACCCTTATAAAAGCACCCTATTTAGTTAAGTGGTTTAATCCTAAGATATCGTCCCCATGGTAACAGGACCATCCAGGACCTAATTTGCATTATGCTAACTGTTCCTTTGTCTCACATCATATGAGCACAGTTACCAAGATAATTTCATGAGGACAAGAGCATACAATATTCATTACCTAGTTTAACAGCTTTTGTATTACTCTGGCTGGGGGTTATTCTTTTCGAAATGCGCCTTCTGTAATAAAAGAACCGGACACCGTCAATGAGTCTTCGTGTTATGATTGATTCCGAATGTCACAATTAACAATAATATTATTAACAACAATAATAATAACAATAATAATAATAACAATAATAATAATAGTCATACGAATTCAATATAAAAAAGTTTGGGGGAAACAATATAAAAGCAGCAAAACATTTAAACAAATAAAACTTCCAATACAGACAAAATGAAGCTAAACAATTTATGTCATAAAAGTAAAAAAATGCGAAATAATAATAATAATAATAATAACCATTAAAAGTGGAAAAAAGAGCCCATGGCAATATCGATTTGCCTATCGGGACAATTTCAAAACGATTCATAAAACGATAACTGCGGCCTGGCCTGCTGGCGCTTGCTAGTCTTGGCATTGATTTCACTCCTTTGCCATTTTGGTCTATTCCGTTTTGGTACTTATCATTGCCATTTTGGTCTGTTGCCGTTTTGGTACTGTCATTGGCGTTTTGGTTCATTGCCGTTTTGACCTGCTACCGAAAGAATACTAATTCCCTTCTGTCAATTGGTCTTCCCACGGAAGTAAAACTAACCCATTGCCCCAACCCCAAAGAGTCATCTTGATCAGTAGCCCACAGACTTTACAATGGCAATGCTTAGGCCTAGGCTAGGCCTAGAGTAGTCTAGTACTAATACTACTAATAAGCCTAGGGGCCTAGGCCTAGGCCCTAAGCTAGGCTAGGCCTATATGTCTATATTTATGAATGTTTTTTTTTCATCACAAAAATGCTTACTACTTGTTGGACGGAAGATGTAATACAGTATATGAATTCTTGATATGAGAATTATAGCATAGGGGGCTACCAACAGCAAAAAAGTACAATATAAATATCGTAAATATGGATATTTAACATAAGACTTTGCAATATTGAGGCTGGCCTTGATGATCCACCAAATCAAAAACATACCAGACGACAGTTTATTCAGTCCGCCCAAATCGGAGTCCAGTGGAAGTGCCTTCTCTATTATTTTATAAAATAACAGCTAAATACATTAAGGCGGAGATAATATGTTGACTTACATAACTTGATTTGAGTATCTGCAAACTGTCGGGTATATTTGTAGAGGTTTTGAGACTAAATGGTCATTCAAAATAGGTGAAACATTGACTGTTGAATACTATTTCGATAAAGTTGACAACTGGATACAGCAACTGTTTTCGTTCTGTTATGGTACGTAGCGGTCACGTGACATCCAGCTGATTAGGGTCATGATTCAGGTCAAAATACTTTTAAGCCAACCAAAGCGTGCAAAGAGCGTGAATGTTGATATAACAATCAATATTCATTAGAAGGCGTGTCTTACACATGAGGGCACCCTTGCAAAAACCGCTGTACTGTGTTAGTTGGACATGTTCACGCGAGAGAATTTACGGCACACGTACTTTACCTACAAAATATTAATTAAACAACATATAATAACCCTACTAAGTAGGTTAATTTTTTACAGGGGAACCTGTTCAGTAGAAAATCTACTGCTGTTTTCCACAGGGCCCAGTACAAAAAAAGGACAAGAATCCGCATTCACAAACACAAGTAATAGGCATACAGAAACCGAATACAGTAAAATCTAGCCCCACCCCCTTTAAAAAAAGAGAGAAAGAAAGATAGATAGATAGATAGATAGATAGATAGATAGATAGATAGATAGATAGATAGATAGATAGATAGATAGATAGATAGATAGATAGATAGATAGATAGATAGATAGATAGATAGATAGATAGATAGATAGATAGATAGATAGATAGATAGATAGATAGATAGATAGATAGATAGATAGATAGATAGATAGATAGATAGATAGATAGATAGATAGATAGATAGATAGATAGATAGATAGATAGATAGATAGATAGATAGAAAAAAAGAAAGATAGAAAGAAACAAAGAATGAAAGAAAGGAAAGAAAGAAAGAAAGAAAGAAAGAAAGAAAGAAAGAAAGAGAGAATAAAAGAAAGAACGAACGAACGAAAGAAAGAAAGAAAGAAAGAAAGAAAGAAAGAAAGAAAGAAAGAAAGAAAGAAAGAGAGAGAGAGAGAGAAAGAGAGAAAGAAAGAAAGAAAGAAAGAAAGAAAGAAAGAAAGAAAGAAAGAAAGAAAGAAAGAAAGAAAGAAAGAAAGAAAGAAAGAAAGAAAGAAAGAAAGAAAGAAAGAAAGAAAGAAAGAAAGAAAGAGAGAGAGAGAGAGAGAGAGAAAGAGAGAAAGAAAGAAAGAAAGAAAGAAAGAAAGAAAGAAAGAAAGAAAGAAAGAAAGAAAGAAAGAAAGAAAGAAAGAAAGAAAGAAAGAAAGAAAGAAAGAAAGAAAGAAAAGGGAAAAAATGATCACCCAAAACGCCTCAGATATCAGGCGTCTAGAGCACAAACATTTCGCGAGGGCATGCCCCCGGACCCTGGGGCAGTACTATCTCGATCGGCCTTACTTTCGCCCCCCCCCCTTTTTTTTTCTTTTGGACAGGCTCTGGATCCGCTTCTGAGACCTGTATTTTCTCTATGAAAGTAAAAAGGCTTACCTTCGTGATATAATAAAAAAAATTAACAACAATTCGAAAATTTAAAAAAAAAAACGACAGCTTAGCATTCCTTTATCAGTAATTGGACGTTCGGCCACAAAATATAGGGTGTATCCAATCATTCCAACCTATGCTGTAATAGACCATCACTGTAAGTGAAATAGATTTAACTAACTTTTATACAGTCATCATACAGTCAAATGTTTTAAAGCATTTACATTTTCCCGAGATCAGAATGTTTCATTTTATCTGCTATAGGCCTAGACCTAGAATAATCAGTCACAATGTTTCAAAAGCCTATTTATGTGGGGTTTTTTCCATTTTATTGTTCTTATTACTGTATTAGTTTTATTATTAATTAATTAATTTGATAAATGGCTACGTAGAATTAGAATTTTAAGACTATGGATGAAGATCGTGTGCCTCACTCGAAGGGTGCAGCTGCAGGCAGAGTGGGGAGGCCGGACCGTCAAATGGGAGCTTTTCCTGCCCTGTCAAGGAATCTTAAAATATCATAATTAAAATTGTGACAATGCAATATGTGACACGTCACGAAAATTTATTTTCAACATTTCGAAACAATGCACAAATGGAACTTTCGTCAGGAAAAATTGACACGCAATCAAAACATGAACAACGTTAGGGATAAAAACGTTCAACGTAACACTGAAAATACCTATGTTACAACATTTTTTGTGTTGTAGTTTGAATTTCGATCGAGTACATACTCTGGTAGTTAGTGATTTCTCTTTAAATTTTGTTAAGAGTTGTTTTTATATTATTGTGCCGTTTTTTAAAGGTGTATTTTTTTTCTAGAAATACGTTTATATTAACTATTTAATCATCAATAAATTACTTAATTAATTCAGAAAATTTCACTGAAGCCTCCCTCACCAATATTACGGTTATTCTATTTATATTTATTGGTCGAATTTTGTATCCGTATATTTGTCACTTCTTTTTATGCAGTAACATCATCATAAACTCAGTGGACCATGACCATTAAGGACATGTCCATTATATTTAATAGGGAATTATATCGATTATTCTAATTATGGTTAAAAATAAATAAATTATACAATGCAAATAACTTTTTTTTTTCAAATTATTCCATTTAATTGTGTTCTACGATTTATTATTATGATGATATTTACAAAAATATTTAATATTATAATGAGATTGAACGCTCTGTAAATCGAGTGATTCAGAATGATTCAGTCCATGTTGATGCAATTATGCATTAAATGATATCATACAAGGATCGCGGATATTTTGTTGACATATTACACTGCTTCACTGAAACAGACTCTATTTATGATTTATACAAAACCAACTCAGACACACGGAATCTTTCATCAGCTATACGGTCACTTTTGATCAAGCATAGAACAGCCCTACAAGTTCTTTATCAAACAGGAACATGGTAGCGAGCAGTATGTTGTACAAGGGATCCTCTTGCTTTGCACGTATGAGTATGATAGGCCTATCACCTGCGAAGACAAGCCTTTGGTTGGGTAAAGGTCAATTGACCAAGGCCTGCAGAAATCACAAGCAGGTGAGCAGTAATACACTTCCTCACTTCGTCGGTAAGTTTAATTAAACACAGGGCTGAGTGGTACTCATAGGCTATACACATCTAGATGGGGGATATATTCCCCAATATTTGACAAGGGGGGCTGGTCCATTGTATCATCCCCCCCACCAATATTTTGACTATGTATGGGATAAAATGGAACTTTACACACTTCAAAATACTGTCACAGAAATAATTTGCACTGTCTTATGCGCTTACAAAGATGAAAATTAGCATAATGTATTAATGTTGATAACAAAATTATTTTATCTGGTACCAATCTAAGCTCTTCTTTCCTTAGATGTTAGATGTGCTTGCATTTTCATCATGGTTTTATTTATTACAAACATAATCTTTCAACATCAATACACATTGAGGCCCTTCTTTTAGGTTAAAACGATCTATCTTAAATTTGTCTTTCTTGAGTTTGGGACTATTATGTGTTTAAATAACTTAAAAGGATAAACCTAAAAAACCCTACAAAATGAATTCTAATTTCGTCAGAATTGATGAAAACTTCTTAAAATGTGCAATTTATAGAGGAAATTGGCCTACTACCGTAACAAGAAATGCGTGCAAAGAATTTGAGAATTTTAGGCACTTTCAGAGGATGCATTTGTCAAGGGGTGGGGAAAGATTTTCCAAAGATGGATATTTTCCCCTTGTCCCCCGGTGTTTTTAATTCTAATTTCGTTGGAATTGATCAAAACTCCCTAAAATGTGCAATTTTTAGAGAAAATTGGCCCATGTTAACAAGAAATGCACGCGAAGATTTGAGGTTTTTAGGCACTTTCAGGGGATGAAAAGGGCATTTATAAAGTGGTGGGGAAGATTTTTCAAAGATAGATATTTTCCCCTTGTTACGCCATCGAGCAGCATAGATCAAAGGAGTTATGACAGTTTTTGAAGTTGAGAAGGGGTTGCAGGGTGTTGCATCAAAGGTACATATACAGTGTTTATTGAAGGACATGATGGAAATCGTAGGCTACCCTCGCCGTATTTCCAGATTTATCTGGCCAAACGCGCTCTTGAGGCATAGCATTGTGTAATATAATGTTCCCACGGGTATTTGGACCTGTTCAACCATGAAGCTTCATGGTCTAGTGGCTGTCTCTTATACACATCTAGATGTGTATAAGAGACAGTTTTAATCCCTTGTGGCCTAGACCTATATACAGCCTCTACTTTTAGTGCTACTGTCTAAATAAATAAATGGTGTTATGCCCAGGTGGCAACTACGGATATGCAAATAATTTGAGCTTTTAATGTATGGCATTTCCCTCAGTCTATAGCTTAGAAGAAAATTCAATGCAGATAGTCCTGTTATATCACACATTATGATCGAGTAAATGCAGTGTCTGTTTTAATTAACAGTTATTGAGTACATCATGCATGGCATTGCAAGGTGTTCAGGGGAAGAAGCAGACATCTTCAGGCCTTGCTCCACACTTCAAGTAAGTCCTTGATATCAAGTCTTTAAGAATATTTTTAAAATTTCATCATACATACGAAACATAACAAATTTGTCTTTATGAGCTTTAATATGTTTATCTTGATGAACAATAATGTATTTCTATACATAGACATAGATATACTGTATTGTCACATTAAAGTTGATAAAGGAACTGTGCCTAGTAATGGGATTAACTTCTATATTTTAAAAGAATCCATAACTATTTTCAGAAGAAAGCCAGTCACTTTCACATACCATCTAGCAAACTGAGTAGCAGAGAAACAATTTGTTATAGACCTGAACTTTAGAATACTGCCAATACAAGTTCAATTTCTGTCTTTTAATTTCAATTACAGTATTTTCTTTCTAAGCAAGTTTTCGATGAATTAAAATGTGTTTGTTATTGTTTATATTTTCAATGGAGTACTGTTGCTTGATCCATTTAAAATAACAATTACTAAAACATGAAAATAATATCTGATGAAGTATTCCTTTATGAACACAAACTACAGATAATAAACATTAATGCCACTATAATTTATCCTGTCTTTCACTGTTCATCTTGTATACATACATTTTAATGAACTATGGAAGAAAATACAGAAAAGAAGGTTTTTGTAATTCATTATTCATGAAGAAAGAATATTGGTTGATTAATTTATCTTGTTTTTACAGGAGAAATCTTGATACAAATAAAGGAAATCAGGAGGCTGCTACAGACACTGTGGATTACCTTCTTCCCCATCCCATCTGGTGAGTTCAGTAGTAGATTTATATTTTCAGATACTTTCAAGCAGTTGCAATCATGATACCTAACTGTCTAAATATTCCATTAACTGGTTGACATAGGAGTAGCTGTTAGTAGATGTTAGTGTTAACAATTGCTAATGCAGGGGCAGACTTAAAGAAGGTCAGGCTGCCTCCCTTCCCCCCATTTTGGAAAGTTATAAAAAAAAAAGAAAGAAAAGGAAAAGAGGATTGACCGAAACGCTTCAGAGGTTATTTTTGGGTGTCTTGAAAACAGAAATTTCACGGGCATGCCCCGGACCCCCGGTCCCCAGCCCCCTAGGTTAGTGTTATCTTAATCTGCCCCACTTTCGGCACCCCTTTTGGGCATCTCTGGATCATCCATCCCTGCTTATGGCATTATTGTCTGCAAGTGGATTTATCGGTACCTCATTATAGTTATTTGCAAAAAGCATATAGTACCCTTTAAGACTCAAACCCAAGTCTCTACAGCAGTGGCATATCTGATCCCCCAAAAAATGCTCACCCCAGGATGTACCCCCCCCCCACATTAAAAATGTGGGAAGAAAAAAAATCATGCTCAAGTATTTAAAAAATCATCTCATATCACCTTATTTTGCTACCTAGCATAATCATCGAACACCTCCACCTTCACATCAGCNTTTCAAGACTCTTACATAGGCCACTGCTCTACAATAACTGTTCTACCAACTGAAATTAAATGCTAAGCTAGTATACTCCATAAAATTATATGAAGGACAATAACCTTTAACATATTGGATATACAAATTATTTGGTGAAATTATACTTAGCACGACCTTAATCACACAGATCTCTGTGTGATTAAGGTTGTGCTAAGTAAAATTTCACCAAATAATTTGTATCCAATATGTTAAATTATACTTAGAACAACCTTAATCACACAGATCTTTAAGCCTTGTATGTATTATCTGTGTGATTAAGATTGTGCTAAGTATAATTTCACCAAATAATTTGTATATCCAATATGTTAAATTATACTTAGCACAAAAACACAGATCTTTTAAAGCCTTGTATGTATTATCTGTGCTTTTATGTTGGGATTACTGCTTTTTAGAAGGCTTTACTTTATGTTGCAGGTCAAAGGATGAAGTTCAGAGTGTTATAGTAACTCACAAAGAACCTGAAGAAAGAAGTGACAAGGTAATTAAAGGTGTTAAGCAAATTAAATGCCCAGCTAGTATGGGCATAAATTGTTGTTTATGCAGAGAACTGCTATTATAATACCATACTTGGCTTGTGAGAATATTTTTAATTTTTTGTCGGTGATTGGGGATAAATGAGTCAACCAGCATTGCTAATAGTGATAAAGTTCAGTTTGGTTGGCCCTGGTCTTCCCATTTTTCAGACTTGTTGCTTTGTTATTTGGATCAAATAAATAATAAAATGAAATAGTATATAGGTACTACTCATTGAACATAGTTGTAAATGTAGGGAGAAACATAATGTTATAATAAAACTCACAAACTACTTATGTTAAAATGACTACCTTTATTCCATAATCACAAATAACTAAACTTCCTCTTACGTTTTTAATTATTTTTGTTTCTTTAGCTTGCCTATTATGCAGTACAAATGACGCGGTTTGGTTTTGACACATTCTCTGGTTTCAGTTTTGGTAAAAGGACTGAAGCAAAATGGCTGAGGTATGAAAATTTAAATCTAGTTTTTTCAATAATATACTTTTTTTCAGTTTCTTTGTCAAATGTAGCCAGCACATAGCTGTTTATAATATGTGCAGTAAAGTTTAGTTTGATTATTATTGTCTCTAGATTCTATTACATTATTTTTGTTTGACCTTCAACATTGTAGACGAATCATTTTCCTGGAGACTGTTGCTGGAGTTCCCGGAATGGTAGGTGGAATGTTGCGTCATCTTAGATCATTGAGACGTATGGAACGTGATCATGGCTGGATACATACATTACTTGGTAAGAAATATTCATAATTTTTAATAAATGAAATCCACACTGGGGCAGAGGTGGCATCAGATAGTCGGCCACTGGACCAATCAAACCTCTTATTATCAATTATTTTAATTTTTTATCTTTTTATTGCAGAGGAAGCTGAGAATGAACGAATGCACTTAATGACTGCACTTGAACTCAAGAAACCATCAAAATTCTTTACTTTAGCAGTGCTTGGAGCCCAAGGTAAACAGTTTGTTCTTTGTTTTTTAATCACCCCCACTAAAGGACGTAATGTATGCTGTAGCACACAAGGAAATAATGTGCCCTAATACGACGGGCGATTCCAATATTTTCTTGAGGGTATGCTGCAGCACTCAACAAGAAAATAATGTGCTTGAATATGCACACTCATCATACACAGTCTCCATATGGTTTGGTATTCAACCACAGGGTTTGAATCACCCATCATACACGACCTGCGTGCAGGGCCGAGATATGCACCCTATGAAGTGACTGCTCTAGTTTGGTATTGCATAAACAGTAAGTAAAGTTAATACCATGTTACTATTTCTTAATTCCAGTTTAGCTTTCTGGTCATTTGCAAGATTTTCAACTGAGAAAAATAGTATTGGAAGGTGAACATATTGTTGATATTTACTATTATGGATAAACAACTTAGAAAAAATGAAATGAATGATGCTAAAAAGTCTGTTATCAGAGATCTTAAATATATATTGTAAAATGATCTGAGTGTGTGTGGTTTTTTTTTTGGCTGTGTGTTTTGACATTTAACAGAAACAAAATCTAAACATTTGTTTTCCTTTAATTTTTAAAACTTTTTTATTTAGGTATTTTTGTAAACATTTTCTTCGTCGCATACCTAATCAGTCCTTGCTTTTGTCATCGTTTTGTTGGCTACCTGGAGGAGGAAGCAGTTAAAACATACACCATGCTCATTCAGGTGAGCACATTTGCAATTGATGTCTTTGTTGTAGAGACTAGTTTTTAAGAACATTAGAGATGTTATTATATCCTTCTTACTGGCCAGTGTCTAGCTCAAATAAAATAGAGTAAAATAAACCTACAGTAATGTCAACAACACAGAATCAACAATCTAAAATGCATTTCTCTTTGTCTTCTTAAAATTGTTGGATTCCCATAAATACGTGAAAAATATAAAACTTATGGAAAATATTCCATCAGATTATGTATAGATTAGAACTTTCATTTAACATTTTGTTGCTCTACCAACTGAGATCAGAGGCTTTGTCATTGTGTGCTAATAGGAAAATCTGTGTGATTGTAGGCCTACCATTACCAAATTAGCCTTATTATAGCAAACAAATGGTAGATTGAAAGTCTTGCTGTCAACTATATAATTTTTGTTTAAATAGGCTAAAAGTTTCTATTAAAGATAAATTGCATATGTAGCACTCAAATAGGACTGTAAGTGCTCTAGGCACTAAAAGTACAGACTAATTCACCAAAAGTTACAAAACAATCACCAGTGTATTTTTTCAAATAAGGTATTAGTCAAAAATATCCCTTTCTACTTTTTAGACTAATATTGATGTTGTGCTTATTTTAACTTAAAATTTAGGAAATCGATGATGGGACTATGGCTGAATGGCAGAACAAAGCATCGCCTGACATAGCGACAAAATACTGGAAGCTACAAGTAAGTAAAAGCATGCATTATAAACATACCAGACTTCCAAAAATATATTCAACAATTAAACCTCTATTATTTCTCAATAATAAAACAATTCATAAATATAGAATCACAAGTCACATCTTTCAATGAAATCTTGCCTGAAAGTAGCTTATTATTGTTTGTATTGGACTTCAGGGCTATAAGTACAATCAGCATTTGAAGCATTAGTTGGTAAAGTATTATAAACAGAAACTCATTCTGTGAGTGAGAGGACACAATCTTATAAGTATTTGCACTATATTTGGGGTTTACATTTCTTCTAATAAAAAAAAAGTACAAAAACAAAAAAAAGAACAAAGTCATTCTAATCTAAAAGAACAAGATTGCACACTGGTGAAAAAAATATATGACCATATGCTAAGGTCTGCTAGGAGAAGCTTATCCAACTTTAAAGGACGTTCCGCCCTATTTCTGAAGGTTCCCCCTGCCCGCCCGTTCATTTTTTTTATCTAGTGATGCTAAATCAATAGAGAAACGTTGGTCCCTGAAAAAGGTCACGGGGGCCCTGATTTTCACTACAAAACAAGAAAGAAAGGGGGAGAGATAAAAGGAAAAGAAATGAAAATTGTAAGACAGAAAAGGAAAAGAATAAGAAAAAAGACATAAGAAAGAAATGGAATGGAAAGGAAGCATAAGAAAGAAAAGGAAAGACTAAAACAGAAAATGAAACATAGAAACAAAAGGAAACATAAGAAAGGAAAAAAAGAAGAAAAGGAAACATAAGAAAGAATAGGAAAAAGATTAGGAAACATATGACAAAAAAGGAAATTGTAAGAAAGAGAAAGAAAAGGAAATATCGAAAGACATTGGTATAACTGTGGTTAAAAAATGAGAAGGTAAAGTAATAAAATGATCAGTCTTGTTACATTTTCTTCTTGTGATATGTATCTTGTTTTTTTCTCTACTGCTTGTTTGGGACTGCCCAGCACCTATTTAGGTGGAGATGTTTGCGCTTTACAAGTCTTTATTATTATTATTATTATATTATATTATTATAAGACCTATTATTATTATTATTATTAACAACACGATATTCAAACTTAAAACAATTATTAATTTAGTCTTTTTGCAAGTACACGACTTTTAAAATCAATCAAGAGATTTTTGCTTTTATCCCCTTTTTAACTTTCACTTTTGTATTAGTAATATTGCGACTACACTATTGTGAGTGGAAATAGTATCAGTCTATTGTTGAATAAAGTGAAATAACCTTGACCTGACAAAATAACGTAAAATTATCAGCCATACATATTGACAAATCAAAAAAGCTCCAAAAATACGAAATGGTTCTTCTTGCAACATTATCGTTCAAGAGCGATAATAGCCTAGCAAAAGTGTTTCACACTGACATTAGCTGTTTTTAAGTCATTTTTTTTTTTGTCTTTCCACAGTCGTATCTGGCAAATACTTGTCGGATTTTTGTATTCCCTTCTGCATTTGGAAGGCAATTCTTTCCTGATTGCTTTAGTATTCGTTTCTATTGTATTGCTTGAAAAAGGTCACTGTCTATTGGTGCTATGCTGACCGCCCACCGCACGTAGTGGCTGCATTTTGACCTCTTTTTAGTGACTTCGTTTAAATTGCCATTTCGGCTGTTCACCAATCAAATATCTTGTTGTTTATTCCCCTCAGTAAACGGAAAGCTGAATATTCATAGATTCTTCTCATATAAAATACATAAATTGCAATTGGATGAAAAAAATCACCATCAAAACACTAATTTCAATATGAATGAACAATCCTGTCTAGGCATTATGCCCGAAAAAATGCGAAGCTTTGGTATAGACTTCCGCCACCATTGTCAGAGGTCTGAAGGCCCTGGCCTAAAAAAAAAAAAAAAAATATTTTTTTACTGAATATTCATAGATTCTTCTTATATAAAATATATTTATTTATTTAAACAATATTTTGTGAGGGTGGTCCATCCAGCCTGAGCTGATCAATTGGGACCCTCAGTACATACAATTAGAACATAAGTATAAAAATTAAACCATCTTTAACATAAACAAATTAATTAAATTAAACCAGAATATGAATTCCCATTGGATAAAAAAAAAATCACCATCAAAACACTAATTTCAATTTGGATGAACAATCCTGTCTATGCATTATGCCCGCAAAAATGTGAAGTTTTGGTATAGGCTTCCACCATTGTCAGAAGTCTGGAAGCCCTGGCCTTAACAAAAAAGAAAAAAAAAAATTGGTTCATGTGAGAATCGAACACACAACCTCCAGGTTTGCTATTCATTATCCACCATCAACTAAACAGCCTTAAAAAAAAAAAAAAAAAAAAATTGGTTTTGCTATTCATTATCCACCATCAACTAAACTACC
>NW_022712725.1:492936-526972 GCF_011630105.1 Anneissia japonica
TTTTCTTTAAGGCAGTTTAGCTGATGGTGGATAATGAATGTATTGTACTCGTTGATGATGTCGCGAAATAACAACAAACAACAACGTGTCATGTCCGAGCCTAGGCCGTCATGGAAGCTCACTGGCTCCTGTGTAATTCATGTTGAGCCAACTGCAGACGAAAAGGTTACAATCTTTTCAGAGATAAGCTGGAAGAAAGTTTTAGACAGTGCCCATCAATGGAAAGATTTTAATACTGAGGAATGGAAGTTAGCGAAATCCTTTGCTTGCTTAACCGTTTTTCTTCGATCGTCGCTTCCAATGGCCGACATAGCAGGTCGAGATCCGCGTAGGGTATCCGCCGCGTACAATCTTTGCGTGTATGCTGTAACCATGGCTATAAATTGTGATTGTTACAGCATGCATGCAAAGATCGTACGCGGCGGATACCCTACACTGTGGATACCCTACACGGCGCTATTTACACAATATTTTTTTACTTTTTATCCAGTGACATCATGGTAAAATTGTATATAATCGCTTATAACTTCATAAAAAATAGCCAAAAAACAATTTTAAGGTTGATTCTATTATTAATGGCATATCAAAAATCCACTCTAGAACAAAAATCATTTTGCTAGTTTTTTTTTAATATTGAAGATTTCATTTCACCTAATAATGTTTATTTTTCCAGCCTGATGCAATGATGAGAGATGTGATTCTGGCAATCCGGGCAGATGAAGCACACCACAGAGATGTCAACCACACACTTGGAACACTCAATCTTACAGACCAAAACCCATTCCCTCCTGGAAAGTAAAGGTTGCTAGTACATTTATTAAAAATACTAAATATTGTACTAGATTTATTATATATGGTGACAGTTCCAGGAATTTGAATAGAGGGGACCCAGGGAGGGACTTTCACAGATGGAGGGTCTAGATCACCTCCCTTCCTTGGTGGGGGGGGGGCTCAGATTCTGCCTCTGATATATTACACAATTCCCTAAGGTGTGTATTCCTAGTTTCATTTCTTAAATCAATATTTAAAATATATATTACACAGATATTGCCTGCTTAGAGGTGTAATATAATATTTGATTATTTCATTAAATTGTAATATAGTTAAGCTACTAAAAGTAGTTAATATAAATATTCCTTGCTTTTATAAAGAAGCTTGGACGGTTGGTGGAGGTGGTATTAAAAATGAACCCACCACTCCGGCAGAAATTTATGATGAATTTATTTGGGGCTATCCTTTGATTAAAATTGATAACAAACCTTTATAGTCCAAAGCTTGCATTGACTCAGGTATTTTAAAAATTAAGGATGTCTTCAGTAACGGTAAATTAGTAAATCCGGAGTTCTTTAAAAATATGAGTATTCACTGCTGCAATTGGGTCATGATATATTGGGCACTAAAAAACGCTATTCCAAAGAAATGTTGACTAATCTAAAAGATCATTTTACAAAATGTGATATCGTAGATCAAAACAAAGACGGTTTTCAAATGCTGGAGTATAATAGTTTAGAGGCGATACCATTATATAAGGCAAGTAACAAAATTATACATAAAAATGTAATACAAAAAGATATTATTACGCCGAAAAAGAATTTTTTTTATACTGGCAAGTCGTATTGCACCATGACCTTATTGAATGGAAAAGTGTTTGGAAAAAGAAAATTGATCAAATCTATAAAATAAAACTCAAACAATTCAATTTTAAGCTTTTACATGCAATTTTAACAACCAACAAAAAATCATTTGAATACAAAATTATAGAATCACCAATTATGTACACTGTGTGGTATAACGAAAGATTACCTACATATGATGTTTGATTGTAAACGTGTAAATAAATACAGTTATTAAAACCTATTATACCAATTCTTTTAGCTGAGATTAAATACAGGAAAAAGTTGCAAGAAAATACCTCATCAGCCAAAGCAAGGAAATTCAAGGATTCATAATTTAACTATGGGAATAATTGCATTTTATATAAAACTATCACTCATTATTATTATTATTATTTTTATTATTATTATTAACAGAAATAATAAAAGTATCATGGTTGAGATCCTGACTAACCTATGCAACGAAAAGGATAATATTTATATATATCTCTTATACACATCTAGATGTGTATAAGAGACAGGTCGAGATCCGCGTAGGGCATCCCCTATGCATATATAAACATATGTACCATTTTGATCAGGTATCCAGGCTCTGGTATGATTGTTCTTGTGTTAAGGTCAGATGGAATTATGTGTATTGAACTGTACGTTAAGACTTACGGTTTACTTATATCTAAGGTTCATGCAAAAAAAAAAAAAAAAAACATAAACAAACTTAACAGTGCTTTATAGCCAAAGCAAAGTCATGCCATGATTATATGAGTCAGTAACTGATGTTGTTTATACCACTACATGAGCGGTTTAAATATGCTTGTCTGATTGTAAATATATTCAGATTTTCTAAAGAATTATCTTTTATTGAATATAGAAGGGGACATCCCTTGGTATATGTCTGACTGAATATCTGATATGGATGAATAAAATTGGTAAATGTACCACAAAAGAGAAAAAAAAAGGCTATTTTTATAATAGTGATTTTTATGTAAACACTTTCTTCTTTTACTTTCGGAGTGTTTTGTTTATAATATAAACAAATTTGTAAATTAAGATGAAAGCATGCAAGAGCTCTCTGTTCCCTATAAAACTACCTCATTACTATTAAACAAATCGGTGTTCTTTGGTTATACACTCAACATCTTATTTACAACACACTGTATTCTGACTGTTTGAGCATGTTATTTATAATGAAAGAGATATAGATCAAAATCTACAGTGCAATACCCAATGGTAAAAATAACAAAGTATTTCCTTACTTGAAGGCAGTCTTTTTTTGTGTTCAGGTACTTAGAAACATATAGTGGTGTCGTACTAACACTATGGTTCAATAGAGTTTGACCTCCCATCGATATTTAATTCTGAATTATCGAATAATTCCAAATACAACCAATACTGTACTTGGTCCAAGTTGTGTAATGCTGTATAATAAATCATATTGAACCATATTGTAGATCAAATTTGTGAGTACCAGTAAATAAAGAAACATATATATATATTTTTATACCTCCATGGTATAATGCAAAGATTGATTAAGTAGCTTGTCCAATGTGTATACTTTTTGTATTTTTGTCAAGGGAAAACAAAATAACCAGTATAAATTTTTAATTGTCTTTACATCAACTTTATATTTATATTATAATTTCTTATGTAATTTTAATTTTATAATGCTATGTTTGAAACCTTTTCTGTATGCGAACGAATAGATAAAACAGTAAATGTGGTATCAAATGAAATATTAATAATTCTGGAATGTTTTATTTAGATATAAGATTATTAAGAATCTTGGCCTCCCTCATTATTTGAAGTAATGTTCATTCTGTGTTACTAAGATAACATAGGGAGAATGCCAATCAATCAAAATGACCAAGTCATGTGTGGCCATGACAGCTACAATATGTACCTGTACATAAGTAAAATGTCTGTAAATCATTGAAAGTTTTTGTTCAATCTGTACCTTATTGAAAGTCAATAAATTATATGTTTTTTTTTCAAATAGTGAGGCATTAAAATTTTGATTTTTTTAAAAATTATTTTTGGTGGCAGTATATTTTTAGTTTGATTGTTCATTTAAGTAAATAAACTTAGAATCTCAGATTTGAAAGTATCTTTTATTGGATTCTTTATTTAATTTCCTTTTTGGAAAAGTGTGTAAAAAGAATGTAGCACTTCTAAATATAAGATAGTTTGAATGCCATAAAATTGCAAAAATGGATGTGTGATGCAGAAGTCGGGGAGGTTAACAGGAATATATTTATGGTGCTAATATTTTGGTTTAAAGTCAAGTTTAAAAACACCAATATCTAGGTTCATGAAACATATTATCAATGGCGTGTGTGATGTGATACAAAACAATAAATCAACTCAAAAAAAGTAGATTCATGAAGTTTTATTTGTATTTTCCCAGGGGTCCCAAGTTGGAAGAACCCATTTCCGGGAGATGACATATGGGGCGCTATATATTCTATGAGGGAAATGTGTAGGTAGGTACCAAACGAAAGGCCACGCCCACCTCAGGTCCATCATTTTTTTTAGAATAGGCACCTTTAGAAGCCTGGAAATGGCACTGCCAAACTGCAAAAAAAAATAGACAACCAAAGTTTAAGCCTAAATAAAATAAAAACATTTGTTTTTTACTGAATTTGCGGGAGATTTTTGCTTGTTTGCGGGAGACATTACCGATTTCCGGGAGACTTGGGACCCCTGTTTTCCTGATTCTGAAATATAAATATAACAACATCATTTTATGCTGATCCACTGTTCAGAATTTCTGTACATCAATAAGTTGATTTAAATGGAGAATTACAGTTATCTGAAGAGTCAAAATTGAACACCAAACATAATTTTCTTTAAACTATTTCATTGTGCACACAGATCATTCATTAATACAAAATTTAATTCATTATTAATACCAATAAATTTAAAAAATAAGCACATTTTGTTCAGTGATGCTAGTAGACCAGAGTTTCTGAACTAGCATCTATTGTAAATAGCTGTAAGTAAACTAAAACCATAATATTCTATTGAATATTCATCAACCTATTCCAAAATTTTTTTTAAATATTCATTAGTTATAATAAATATCTATCCATGAAATCCAAATAAAATTTTATTGAAATGTATGTACTACTGGATAATATTAAACTAATACCAATGATGTCAACACAAAGACCACATCAGTAGTTGAAAGCTTGTTCTGTAAATTTCTTAATATTATCCAGTGTTACAAATTTTAATGAAATAATATTTAATTATTCTGTCACAAATGTGAACATTGACTGATATTCAAGCTATAGATGCTAATATTCTGAATTTTTTTGTTGATTTACTTGGCAGGACAGTTAACTGCAGAACCATCTTTGCAACCTCATTTGTTCTTTATTCATGTAATGTTAATATCAAACTATAGAGGGCAGCAGGCAGCATGGTTATTGTGCAATGGACCTTTCCGCTAAGCCCCACCTCTTGGATATTGTTGCTAAGATCCCACAAAACAATAGTGTAAACGTGCGTTTGTGGGTAAACATGAGTGTATGTTGGACACGTGCGTAATCCTGGCACTGTTCTGATTGGTCAGTTGTTAAGTTTGATTGACACTCCGGAAAGGTCCATTATTCTGCTCCACCTTCTTGTGACATTTTGACCTAAAAATTACATTATCTTCTAATAAACATGAACCATACCATACAAGAATCTGAAAACAAATTAATAAGAAAAGCATAACTGAATTATTGAAAAAGTTAACACTTTATATGAAACTGTATACAAAGAAATAGATAGATAGAAAAATAACGAAAGGAAATAAAGTTTGGATGAATTGAATATGAAGGGAAATGAGATAATTATAATGATGAAAGAAAGCAGAAACAAATAACTGAAGGGAGATGTACAAGTGACAAAAAGTGAATAGAATCCACAGAACTAAAACTTTAAACAAATGAGAAACATAGAAGATTTAAGTTTAACACTTTAAAAAAGGATACGTCCAAAATAGTATATATGTCTGTAACCACTGATTAAGAAATAATGTCTCAGTAATGATACAATTCAAAAAGTAGAATTACTGTATAAGCATAGAAATGAAGTTGCAATTTTTCTTTGTAATTCTAAAAAAATCACCAATGGCTAAATATTTTCATGTCAATATATTATATATATATACATATCATTGTCGTCATCGTCTGGCTTTGGCAGGACATGTGATGAGGCATGACGAAGCCGCTGGTCGCGTCCTACTGTGGACACCTGTCGCCAATCGTCGGGTAGGATGTCCCAGTATTACCTTAAAGAAAGTCATTGATACTAAAACATCTCTTTCATCATTTGAGCTCATTTCTACTATGAGAGATAAAGAAAACTGGAGGAAGAACTTTGTAAACTCTTCACCAGTTCCGTAGGGATTGGAAGACCTAAGTAAGTAGTAGTATATATATATCAGTGTTCTCTCCCTAGGCCCTTTAAGAGTCATGGTACTGTGACATTTTGCACGTCCTGCATGATGCTTCACGCACGACCGTGGCATAAACAAGGCGCTTTACCATAAACTAAGTCTTGATATGAGGCTGAGGGAAGGGAGCTGTTTTGTTCATGAGAAAAACATCCTGGGATCACAGGATTTGAACCCAGAACCCTTGAATTGAAAGGCAAACACCTTAACTACCAAACTACAATACACAGTTCCACTCTATTAAAGGATACAAATAGACCACCTAGGAGACCACTTGTGAGGAGAGGCTTCCAACTGAAGAAGTATGATGACCAATTTCTACCTGCTTTTATTAACAACATTGTCTACCAAAAAATATTTTAAAAAAATACTTAAGGATTACTGTATGAGAAATGATGGAAAATTAATTACACATATATTTAATTTTATCAATTACCAATCAATCAATCAATTATATGGTGGTATTTATTGTCTGTGGTGCCGGTACAAAACTTTGAAGAAGCAAAATATGTTGAGTTTACATGACAAATATATTATATAATAATACTGTATTAGTAAATTAGAAATTTAATAAAAACATTATATAATTATTATACATTATTTTCAACCAATAAAAATTATGTTTGATAATAATTTGCTGTGAGCCTCAGTTTTTAATTTAGGCAAGAAGCAATTGCATACAACATTTAATTAAAGTCTACAAAATCACTAGTATTAAGATTATGCAATTGATAATGGAAACATTTTAAGTTTAAAGTTGTGAGGCACACTTAAGATCAATTGTAATTAAAGAAAAATCAAATTTTCTTCACTAAAGTACAGGAAATAGCCTTTTGTTAGATTTGGCAAAAATAGCATGGACATCCCAAACAAGAGTAAATCAATGCAATTTAAAATGAAACTATTTAATTGATAATTGCTGTACTTTTTTTTATGCATTTGCTTTATGAAATCATGAAAGGGACCTTCCTTTAAATTTACATCCTGGGTTTTGGTGCAATTTATAGGGAAAATGTGATCATACCGATAAGACAAATGATGTTATGAAGTAGAAAATAAATCCATAAAGCCCAGTGAGTCCAAGAATCCCTGCAGTAGCACCTGATAACGCAGACATTGATGTACGACTGAAGGAAAAAGAGATGTAAATGAAAATTCTGCAAATTATTTTGTGGTAAAAAAATACTTGATGGTGTTTAAAATAAATGTGTTACAGTATCAACTTTAATTCTGAATAATTATTAATCAAAATTACATCTACCCATCCATAAGACAACTACAGCAAACAGATGATATGTAGCAGGTCACACGGAAATTCTATGATTAGAATTAAAATATATTTCAAATATGAACCTTCACTACGGTAACAATTTTCATCAGTTTTTTAACATTACATAAAAAGAAATTTTTTGTAAAGTATTACAAGTGAACTGCAAGTTTCTTTCTCCCAGTATTTTATACCAAACCCTAATTTATATGAAACTGCTGTATATTTTCATAGAGGTCAGCATAGCTAACTGCAGTATTCTTCTTATATAGTCCCCGAAGATAATAATCAAAGCATTAACAATTATAAATATTTATAGTAAATATTTTAAATTTTGTTTTTATTTCACTAGATTTATTACTCACCAATAATCAATAACTGACTGGTTATTTCTCATGGCAACCTCATTCAAGATTATTTGTTCTGGAAAACAATTTTAACATGAGCATACAATACAATACATTTAAATGATAGTCTTAAACTTAACTGATTTTAAGCTACACATCAAATCATTATCATTCACATGAAAATACAAAATGATAATTAATATAATTATTTAATAAATTAAAAAATTAATAATAAATTACATAACTTTTCGTGGCTTTAAAATGCATTCTTTTTTCTTAATGTACCCAGCTGCCGAAATACACTGCAACCGGCTAGGCCTAGGCCCACCCAACCACCAGGGAAGGGGCTACTAAACTAAGCCCTAGCTCGACACGGCTGTTTAGAGAAACTTTACGCCTCGCCGAGGCTAGCGCTAGGCCCTAGCTAAGCTAGGCGACGCTCTAGGCCTAGCCTACACAGACTAGCCTGGCCCTAGGCCTACACTCAGACACTGCAGCAGAGAGGCCTAGGCTTACCCTCTGGGCCTCTAGAAGGATATGAAGTGGTGTGTGGTCTCACAACTATAATATATAATATACACATGCTACTATCACATAGCTTTGTATACAAAATACAACAGACTAACCTCTTTTAGAAGCTGAAGGAGACGGTGATATTTGCTGATTGGCCGCCATCTTTAATATTTCACGGGGATTTCCCTATCTGTTTGTTCGTTGTTTCTCTTCTCCAGACCATCAATTTAACATGCCCATTTTGGATGATGACCTATTTTGGTAAATTATGTTCAAAGCAAATTAGTTCTCTGTGTATTTTTATTCATGTTATAGTAAACATAAGTAATAAGTCATATTATATAAAATAAGTATAGAATATTTTGTTAACAATTGCTCTCGATGGATGATTTTTAAAGACGGTGCATCACAGATGATGGGGTTATCGCCCTCTCTTTAGTGGTACGGTCTCAGGGAACTTTTCCTACGATGCGATTTGTGCGACTTGACAATTTCATCATGTATGCAAACGAACAGGAACAAGCAAAGCAAACTGTAACTCTCCGTCAAAAGAAGCTAGCCCGGAAAAAGGTAGAGGCTAGGCCAGTTTACATTATATAAGTAACTTTTGTAGTAGTAGAGTAGAGCAGCTTGCAATAAACCTGACAAGCTAGGCTGCCCAGCTAGGCCTACTCGGTCTGATCTGACTGATCTCTAGCCTGACTGACTGGCTCATTAACTTGTCCGGTTGGCTAGACTAGAATCTAAAGAGGCTAAAGATAGGACTAACCTAGTTGAGGTAATACGGTTCTTATAGAGTACAATGTAAGCACCAGACGTTGGTAAAGCTTTTTTTCCACTAGGCGAATTTATTCGCACGAATCAAGAGCGTCAGTTCATGCGCATGCATATTCACAATTCCATCAGAGTTTTTCACTTCAGCAAAATCAGTAGTTCAAACTTTACTACTTTATGTGAAGCGAAAAAAATGCGCACCTATCAGATCTCAGAAAGCGAAGCGGCGCTTTCGATTTGCATGAATAAATTCGCTTAGTGGAAAATAGGCTTTAAGCGGTCATTACGCTTTAATGACTTCATAATCTTAATGGCATTTTAAAAAAACCTAATAATTTACCATCAAAAAGCCCTCAAAATGTACTAATAACACAAAAGCTCGCATTATAATATTAGTTAGAAAAAAAAAATTCTTGTGTTGGCCACGTTTTGGGAAAATCCAAAAGCTACTGTCTAGCAAGATAGGCCTATTCCAGCCTTTTTAGCTCATTAAAAAAATATTTCTCATACATTTTGGGTCTGGTCGAGCGTGGCCAACACATTTTGTGTTGCTGACAGCAACAGAATAGTATTACATGGTATCGTGACGTACCAACGTAGTACTTTATAGAGAGGATTCTTTGGCTTGTTTTCGTCATGTATTTCCATGGAAAATCACATAAAATCATGCGTTTGGCATTTTCATGCACATTACATAGGGTTAAAGTTGCCACTCGACTCATAAAGATCACAGGCAAATTGTATAGTAAATCATTTGCCGCTTTGTTTTCATCATTCTTCATTGTCTTAAGCAATCACTAAAGCCTATAAGATAAGATGAAACTTTATTAATTCCGTTTATATTTTTTTGGCATTAGTTTTTAAAACATTTTTTTAAAAATAAAATGAACCAATATATAACTCCAATGCCATGCATATTTATTCTACCTACAGGCATTTGGTCTGTTTGAGGCATCTAAACAGTTAAAAGCACATGTTGGTGGGAGGCAGTGGGTGTGTTGTGGCCTTAACTTCAGTATACCAAAAACAATGCACACTCATGTAGCAAAGCAGCACTGTGATGAGATAAATCATAAAGTTGAATATCTACTACAATATCCAAAGTTACTCACAGGTAGACATGGTAAGCTTATAAAAAAAAAATCTTATTCTTCATCTTGTGGGCCTAAGTCATCCATAGGCTTTGGCCCAGTAGTTAGAGTATTTAGGGTTTTTTAATGTATAAATATACAATACACGTCAACTCTCACGCATAAAGCGTGAGTCTCACTCATAAGCCACACGCATGAGCATCTATTTATTTCGTCTCACGCCTACTTCGTATTATCTCATGCATCATAACAATTTTTAAATATAAAATGTTTATACCCTAAAATTCTTAAAAATGAAGTGAATTCATCATTAAAATGTGAATACAGGCCATATAAATTTCTTTTAACAAAGCTATACCAACTGCCAACTGTATTCAGTAGCAGTTCCACCATACAATTTTAAAAAACAACATAGAGGGTGTTCTTTTTCGTGTTTTCTTCATAATATGATGCCATACCAACTGGCGACTGTATTCAGTAGCAGTAGCAGTTCCACCACTACAATTTTTTTTTAAAACATAGAGGGCGCAATATACCTTTTTTGTGTCGCCCATCAGTCGCCAACAAAGTTGGTAGGTATAATACAATAAACGTATTTAAATACTTTTTTTTTAAAATCATTAGTAGTATCATCAACAAAAGTTCTTTCGTTAAGTATTAATAGTATAGTGCTTAATTTACAATCAAAATTAGGATTACCATTAAAATTAAAGGTAAATTGTTTTTTTTTGGTTTTTTTTTACAGTTGTTCATAAGGAAGATGCACAAGCTAAAATGCCACCCACAAACTATGACAAGAGTCATACATTTCCATGGTTACCAAGTGAATATGATATAGAGCAGAAGATGATGTCAGAGCCTGAGGGTTGCCAGGTTCTCTTGTTTTATAGATACTGCCATCTTGAAGATCCACATGATATCTGTAGCTGGCAACAAGAGTTCTGCCAAAGACTTAAACTCAGTGGAAAGGTATAACCAAAGTTGTACAGTATATTTTTGATGTATAACTAATATAGAATTTTATTACTTTTAAATATTCATAACTAAGGATTGACGTTTTGGAATTATTACTTTTTGATTATATATTTAATTTTGAAACACACTCTTCAAACGTGGCACAAAGTGAATTGGTTATTACTCCAGGGGCAAATTGCTATAAAACAATCTTAACTGGTAGTCTTAACTCTTTGAATAAAGCTGGCTTTATCACTTAGACAGTCTTCTTACTAAAGTCATTCCTCTAAAGTTCATTGCTATGCAATGTATCGAAATGAACGTTAATAAACGTACCCCATTTTTACAGACGCTGATGTGTGCGGAATATTTGTTGTTCGATTCTCTGACTTTGACAATCTAGATCTTGCCATTGTACTGTTGAATTTATCAGTAGAACGCCATGATGAAAATTATTGAAGACAGCAGCATTTCGTGGTGCACTCCCCAAAAAACTCCCGCGCCAAGTAATCTAGTAGTTAAAAATCACCTTATTTTGCACGCTAGCACCCTCCCACCTAATCATCGACCTCCCCCCCCCCCCCCCCCCCCCCCCCCCCCACTTCACCTTTGCGACCCCCATCAGCCCTACTGGCCCCATAGTGCTGTGAACTATGCTTATGTTTTATGGCCCATAATTGTTGAAACGAAATTCTAAATATAATATAAAGGGAAATTTTGTTTGTTTTGTATGAAAGTAGATGTAGAATAGATTGTACTTATAGTTATTAAAACTTTGCATGACACCTATGATAATAGAATTACATTTTTTTACAGATCCGCATTGCAAATGAGGGAATAAATGGAACTGTAGGGGGCAGTGTTGCTGCAACTCAAATATACATGGATGCATTGATTTTACATCCCGCTTTTCTAAACATGAGCAAAGAAGATTTCAAAGTAAAAATTGTTTAAGCTTCCTTAAGATTTTTACATAGTATTTTTTAGTCTGCATGCTCTTATGTATGCTTAATCATGATAAATTATTTCGAAATTGAGTCGTTGGCATTCTTCTTTTCAGACAAGTAAAGGAAGTGCTGAAGATTTTTCAAAAGGATTAATGGTCAGAGTTTGTAATGAAATTGTACAAATGGGTATTGAGCCATCAGAAATCAGCCATATTGATGGAGGTAACAATCTTTCAAAAGACTACACAAAAGCATTAACTTGTCTGTTTTGGTTGGTGTAGGGAAAGTTGTAGGTTGATATTAGCATGGACCTATTATTAGCATACAATGGGTTGACAGATTCATGAAAAAGTAGAGAGTTTTGCATTATACATCTTGATATTGTGTGAATAGATGGATTACCTCATACCAAATTCAAATTCATATTGTTAAATAAGAGTGATAAAAACAAAAGTGTTGTGAACCAACTGAATATTCTATGTCCATTCCTCTTCCAGTTAAATTTCTTTCTAAATTCATCAGGCAGCAAAGAGAACTCATAATTTATAAATTATTTATATTCAAGACAACTGTTTCTTATCTGTTCCTCAGGAAATCACATCACTCCATCTGAATTTCATCAGGAATTAGAGAGAACCAAAAATAGTTCTTCAACAAACGATACTTTATTTGTAGACTGTCGAAACTATTATGAAAGTAATGTAGTAAGTTATTCAATACTACTTTCCTTTTTCATTCATACGATACATTATGTTATTTATATTTTAGTAGTGGTATGGTTGGCTCCTGATTGAATCAGCCAGTCATACCACTACTAAAATATAAATAACATAATGTAATGCAGCAAAAAGTAGAATTTTTTAAAGTTGATAACTTTGTTGGGAGTGCATAGTATTCAAATATTTTAATGAATTCTATCAATCTGCTTAGATTAGCAACTACATTTACTATATGTTCTGTGTATCTGTAATGATTTTGTTCTTACTACAGTGTAAAAGATTATTTAGTGTATCATATGCACAAATTAAAGCATTATTTCATTATCTTGTCAGGGGCGGTTTGAAGGTGCTTGCACACCAAATATTCGTAAATTCAGTTATTGGCCAGAGTATGTCGATCAGAATCTGTCTTTATTTGAAGATAAGCGTGTCGTGATGTACTGTACTGGAGGAATTAGATGTGAACGAGGATCAGCGTATTTACGTTCAAAGGTAATAACAAATTATTATTAAAACACAAATATAAGAAAGAAAAGCTTTGCATTAATATGTATCTCTCAAATTAATTTGGATTTTGTTTCTATACGATTCATTTTCCTTTTCAATTTATATTAACTACTGTTTATTTTTTATGTCATTTTGTGATATAATGGACCATTGCTTTTGCATTGATCTTGCCATCCAGAATAAAGTTAAAATGAATAAAAGAACTTTGCATAAAGTGAATTCATCGAGACAAATAAATGAAATGGTATGGAATAAAAATTATTGTTGGAGTTTCAGTGCTTTATTTAGGTGAGGTGTATCAAATATACAGTATGATGTACTTAGTCATGAGGCTAATAAATTGGAATAATACAGGTTGCTCTCCAATTCGCAAGTCCCTGTCTAATTCTGATATCTCTCTATCTAATTCAAGACTACTTTTTCAAAGTACCGACTAACAATCTTCAATCTTTTAACATAAAAACAACACTAATTGGAGACTGATCCCAAGGCCACATTTTCAAGTCCCAAAGGTGATTTGAATCCTGAAAAAGAAATCATTCATTAAAGTGAACAATATATGCTTCCCTCTATTGATTGGTTTTCTCTCCATCTCATCTGATCCTTCAGCAATAAAACACATTGTAAAACCCTTATGAAATGTATTTTAAAGGGAAAGGAACTGGTAAGTTTATATATAACTTATTTTTCACTGCAGGGAGTTTGTAAAGATGTTGTGCAACTAAAGGGAGGAATTCACCGATACATGGAGGAATATCCTAACGGATTATTTAAGGGAAAACTATTTGTTTTTGATGACCGGTATACTATTTCAAGTAATGACAGTGTCGTTGCAGGTCAGTTGAAAATATGATGTTATTATTAAGATGATTTAATGGTAAATATATTTAATTTATTATTTTATTATGCACAAAGCAGTTCTTTAATATTATAATGGGTCAAAAATTATAGAGAGCTCCCCATCTGTTCACAGAAGAATGGCAAAGGGCCCAATAATAGCATGACATTAATCGTGATATATAATTGTGTCACAGAAAGTGATATGACATCTGGGTGTGGGGGTTTGATGTCTTTGTTTCCCACCAATATAAAGCTTGATCTCCTGGAATGCCCTGGTGCCTTTGCTAAGCAAATGTATTAGACTAAAATAGTTAAAAATTACTTCATTCCCCTAATTACCTCTCATGACAATACTCCAAGATAAACCTCTGGTCATAAACCTATTTCATTTTGCCTCACTTTTTTCCACAGAATGTTCCTACTGTAATAAACCATTTGATCAGTATCAATCATGCAGCACACAACACTGTCACCAGCTTGTTTTGTCCTGTGACCCATGTCGTCTGCTTGGAAAAACAGCCTGCTGTGAGGTGTGTCAAGCGAAAGCAGCGACAAGTGATAAGGGATGCAAGATGGAGGAAGAATGTACATGTACAAAAACACGAATGAGAATACCAAATCAAACAAGTAACACATAAAATAATTATACAATTAATTAAATTATGAAGACTGTGTAAAGGAAAATATTTGTGATTATCAATAAATGATTTTATACTAACGATATTAAAATATTGTCCTCTATAATTGTGCATTTAGTCATAAAAGATAGAAAAAGGTTAAACAACTTGTGTTTTGGAAACAATTGGGATAATTTTAAGATTAACCATGCACCAACTCCACATACAAAATGAAATTGCATTGAAGCAAACCTAAAGCAGGCCATTCACTGCGGCCGACAGTTGTCGACCGACGTGATTCTATGAAGAACGCAACACCACGACGCACGTGCAATGGATCGTTTTGAATGACGATGCGTTCAGACGACATCAACAATCATCTGACGGAGTCTTATGGTCTAGCGCTCAAAGGGAGCAGAATTTGATTTTACGTGTGACGGTCGTACAACCGTCCTACGATGCAGTGAGTATCCGGCTTAAGATGATTCATTTTTCTGTGCAGGCCTCTACTACTAAAATCACATGCGAATGCCTTTGACTTCATTGTAACTACTGTAATTCGCATTCACATATATTTAGCAATTTTTAAAATGTTTCTCAAAGTTTTTGAAAAAACGATCTTTTTCTAATTTTAACTGCATAAATTTTCTACTGTGAGCTTATATGTTACCTATATTTATATCATGCTGTAACCTTGCAATTTCATTATTAAATAAAGTTATGAATTAATTGAATAGTTGGTTTGACTGCCTAGCAAAACAGAGAAAAAAAATTTACATGCCCTCAATTTATTCTTGCTTTGTATAACTCATGAATTAATTTCTAAAGTGGGCTCAATCGCGAGATAAATTGAAGCCCCCCCCCCCTCTTAATTTGCAAAATTAGCCTCGAAAATAAGCCCATCTCATAAAAAAGCCCATGGGCTTCTTTTCAAGATATAGCATAATCTTCTTTTTTCGAGATATTACAGTCACATAAACTGTACATCAATTTCAGAAAATCAAAATCAATTAAATACTGTTTAAGCTTGGTTTATACAGTAGTTAGGTGATTTAATGCCAGTTAAATACACTCCATGATACAGATTGATGTTACAGTGGCCTTATTTATTGTTTTATATTACAAATTCACAAAATGTACAGCATTCGTCTTGAAAAGGAGCCCCCCTTTGCAAAAGTAGTCTCGGAAAGAAGCCGATTTCGAAAAGAAGCCCATATAAGTTCGCACAGAAAAGAAGCCCAGGGCTTAATTCGAGGTTTTACGGTAATTTCTTAAACATAAGGGTGACATAATGTGACAAGAAAATGCTGTGTCATTCATGGAAATAAGTGGTGAATTGGTTGATCGAGACAATCAATAATGGATTATCCACTACCCTTGACATTTTTAATGATCTGGGAAGCACAGATCCCTGAATAGGTACAGTATATTGCGTTTAATAGGCCTAATTGAGGGGACGGGGGAAAAGGACGTTATCCATTCGGTAATTAGACGTCTTGGTCATTTTTCAATTATATTTGAATGTTGCTTATGATTTAATATAGATAACTCGTGTACAATGCCATCGAGCATTGAAACATTTTCAAAATGGTGTAATGTGACAGCCTAAGTGTGTTTACGATATGTTGGTATAGGGATAGGCCTACTGATAGTTGCGTAAGTTGGCCTATTACAAAGTTTGTATTTATGGAAATTAGTAATGAACGTATAATTTTCTTAGATTTATAAACTAGCCACATACATATTGAAATAGTTACTTAGTATAGTAAACTTTCATTAACTTTACTGATTAATTATCTATCATTAGAAGCCCGTATGTATTGGTCGTTTACGAAGTAAATATTATTTCTGATCCTCCCCACCCCCAAACTCACCAGATCGTTGATTTCTTATAAAAGTTCGTGTTTTTGTCCGATTTACAATCAATATTTAGCATTTCACAATATATTTCAAAATGACGGTTGTAAACTTGAAAAACATTTCTTTGTCAACGATTAAATGATATGGACATACAGTACGTCTACGAAAGTCGTTCTCCGGTACAGCTAATCCGTACTTTGGAACAACAGATGTTTAGGCAATGGTCTCATATCCATAGTTGGTCCTTGGCCAGGGAACATACAGGATAGGTACATGGTTATTGTACTTTGGCTGGGTTAAGTCAGGGTTAAGTCATGGTTAAGCAAACACTGCAACAAGGTGTGTCCACAATCCCTTCCAGGGTTTAATGTCGTTACGGGCATGCATTTTGCATCTTTAACAGTGGAGCGACGTTCAGATTGTCTGGGTAGGTCGTGGGATCTTGCAGACGTTGAGAAATTTACTTTAACTTTGATGTGTATGTTCATTGTATGAAGAATTTTATTGACTTAACCAAACATAACTGTAAATCGAAATAGACTAACTTTATCATCAAAAGCAACCGAAATGGCTGGGTGCGAATCCCGATTGGTTTTGCACATTATTTCAAGTTCAAGTTCATTTCGCATACTCTTAAGTGTTACTCTTACTCTACGAATTTTATAATTGATATCACAAAGATGTCTTCTAAAAGACACATTCAGTCAGGAATAGTACCGTGACAGAGGTAACGGCAAACAATTCAGTTAAAGTGCAGCATAATTGAAACAAAAACCATAAAAATTCATTTTCACCATGCTACATGCTAAAATTCTACCTTACCAGACCACTAAACGCAAAGAACTCTTGCTCTGACCCCCACCTGGCTTCCTGTGACCTTCATACTATGAATCCCCTTAATCAGTTACAGGCTTGACATACAAGAATTTCGCCTCGTCATTTACACACTTGAATCTGATCTCTCTCATTTAGACATTAGGCCCATCAAAAATGTGTGTATCACCCCCTCCCTCATCACTTTTGGGAAAATTCTGGGGGTTTTTTTTTTCAATCACTGAACATATATTTTTATTTCAAACGGTCGTTTTTCCATCTTTTTTCACTTTAAAAGCTCAGGATTTCTTGCAGAAATGTTTACTGGTACAACTAAAACATTTTTTAAAAATATAAATATATATATGTGGCCCGTGTATAAACATTCATCACCTGTCATCCAGATTGTGATGGTATGGGGTGGGGGTGTGGACTTTCAACAATCGGTTCGACTCCCCGGAGCGAACGCATCATAGGGCATGCAAAACAACTTTATTGACTTAAGCTTTGGAATGACTATCGTGAATACAGTGTGTAAAGGGCACGTGTGATTGGTTTATTCTTATCCAGTTGCATTGGGTAATACAATCAGACCATACAGTAATTTGAACAATAGGAAATAGGTTGAAGGCCAGGAATTTAGAATCCGTTTCGGCAAGCTCATATTATTGTGGCTACGAATTTTATAATTGATATCACAAAGATGTCTTCTAAAAGACACATTCAGTCAGGAATAGTAAGGGATATAATCGTAGGATTACTTGTGATGGCTGCTTACTTCTACGTAGGCTGGAATTATTTTCCAATCCAAGCAGATGGTTTAGAGTCCGCCTGGGATCGTCTCATTTACACTGCCCGCTGGCAGATATTGGAGGTACTTCTTTTGATCGTGATGGTTATGGCGGTAGCCAACACTCGTCTGTTATATGTTGACAAGATCGGAGATCCAACAAAACCAATTCCAGGATCACACATTATTACCGTGCACTGTCGAGTTCTCCAGAATACTCTAGAGCAAATTGTTATACGTGTGCCATCCGAACTGATTCTCTGCACGTACCTGGAACCCGGCTCTATGAAGATCCTTCCGCTGCTGGTGATCCTGTTTGTATTGGCGAGGCTTATTTTCTGGTTCGGATACATCCGTGACCCGTATCAAAGAGCTCTAGGGTTCGCGATGACGTATATGCCAACAGTGTTAATCACGATTTACTGTGTATTTTGCCTCTTCAACAGTGGGGCGACGTTCAGTTTGTCGTAACCATGGAGAGTGACTAAACGACGGATCACGACAAGAAGGAATTATCCGATATTTTAGTATAAAATAACTCACACAGACAATACGAGCCCATTGGGGATTTTCTATTTTATAGGAACTTTCCTGTCAGTTTAACAAAAGTAAACTTTGGGGCATGTAAGCCCTTATCAGTGTGCAAATATACCAAATCTTCTTAGAAATAAACAGCCGATAGATCTGTTCTTAGATGTATTATTTTATGATTAAAGTCGACGAAAGAAACAATGCGTGTGGCATACTGTAAACTATCAAATCTTATTCAACAATGCTGTTCCATGCAGTTGGGCATACGGTGCAGTATGAAAACAATCGTCACTCTTTCAGTCGTGATCTAAATCATTCGACGCAAGAGTACAAACATAAGTTGAAATCAAAAGTAACCATGTCATTAATTCACCGATGACGATAGGCCTATGATAGTATTTAAAAGCTCTAAAAACTAATGTTACCTAAATGATACAGTGGCGGATCCAGGAATTTGAAATAGAGGGGGCCCAAGGCAGGACTTTCACAGATAGGTGTCAGTCGTACCTCAGCTCCACTATGGTTGAGGATCAGGCAAGGAAATTTATGATTATGGCACCCCTAGACGGCCGGAAACGTTGCTCTCAGAATTAAGTTTGAATATAATTGTCGCTTTTTTCTCCATTTTTTATAATTTTGAAAATTAGAGGGGGACCCGCTGGGCTGCCCCCCCCCCCCTTGAATCCACCACTGTAATAGTGGTTGAAATTCTGTTGATAATATTGTTCTCTTGGCACATTCATAAATCCTCAATAGGGGTGTGCCCTTAAACATGTGGGTCGTAGGTTCAAAATATATTTTCCTTAATTTCGAGAAAGTGTTCCCTTTTTATATACACTTCCTCAAGGGTTTACGTACCTATGCGATCAAAAAACAAAAAAAGTTTTGTAGGAGACTCGTTGCTGAACCCCATCACTTTGAGGTTCAAATAGACTTGTTTTTTAATATTACTAATTGAAATCATCTTAACAAATTATGACGTCGGATTTTCTGTGTGTGGCTTAACCCGTACCGCTGATGGACTTCCGACTCTCTGCACAACCTACATTCATGTTTGCATGACAATGTATTAAAAGTTCTTACACCTAAGTACTTATAACAGTACATAAATACTTTGCGAAAAAATACTTTGACGAGGCATCAAAAAATTAATATTATGCGCAGTTTAGAATGTCTGGGTTGTAAAATGATGTCACCTCGTCAAAACGTCTCGGATGATGAAATGTTCTGTCGGCGAAATTTCATGTCGGCGGTTGGGCTCGGCATCGTAATTAATGTCCATTTGACTTATTACTGTTTGTCGACAATTAACATCCCCTCATAACATCTTTGCAATTAAAATTAAACGATTAAATTTCTGTCATGTCCTCATTTGCATCAACTGTAATAATTATAATAAGCGCATACCGTAATAAATACAATAAATAATAAATTAAAAACTTTACAGAGGTAACAGCAAATAAATTTATTTTCGGTGGCCACGCCCACTGAAAAATCTGTGTATGGGCCTGCAATATATTGTAAAAAGACCCTAGTACCTGTCTCTTATACACATCTAGATGTGTATAAGAGACAGGGGCAAGCTTTTTTGGGGGGGGGGCGTACCCCCTCCCCCTTGGATATGCCACTGGACACAAGAAAATAGAAGGTCAGGAATAAGAAATTCGCCTCGTCATTTACACACTTTAATCTAATTTATTTAGACATTAGGCCCCATAAAATTAACGGTATCTGATTACAATGGGGCTCAACCCAACCATTGGTGGCTATGACAAAAGAAAATAGAAGGTCAGGAATAAAAAATTAGCCTCGTCATTTTCACACATTAATCTGATCCCTCTCATCTAGACATTAGGCCTCATAAAAAAATTATTAGTTTATCACCCACTCCCTCATCACTTTTGGGAAAATTCTGGGTTTTTTTTCAATCAACATTATATTTTTATTTCAAACGGTCGTTTTTCCATCTTTTTTCACTCAAAAAGCTCAGGATGTCTTGCAGAAATGTTTACTGGTGCAACAATAACATTTTTTAAATATAAATTTGATTTTATTCTTATGAATTTTTATATATCTGTCCCTAACCATTGATTTACTTGTGAACATCGGTAAAATGGGGGCGGGGTTAGCAAACAAAACAAAAATAAAACAAAACAAAAAAACCTCCCTCCCTCAGTTTTTATTCTTCAATATTGTGATAAACTAATATATATATATATATTTTTTTTTTTATGGGGCCTCACCGTAACGGGAATACTTGATCATGTCTACTAAAACATGCATTCAGTCAGGAATTGTGGGATTACCGGTACTTATGATAGCTGCTTACTTATACATCATAGGCTTGGATTATTTCCCTATCCAGGCACAGGGGCGGATTTAGAGGGGGGTGAGGGTTGGCCGGCCCCACCCACAACCCCCCCCCCTTTGGAAAGTAAAAAAAAAAGAAGGAAGGAAAAAAGAAATAATTGGTTATCGCCCAAAATGCCTCAGATGTATATTTTCGGGCGTCCAGAAACAAAAAAAGTTCTCGGGGGGAAGCCCCCGGGCCCCGCTTTCGGCACCCCACCACCCTTTCGGACATCTCTGGATACACCCCTGAGGCAGATGGTGGAATTCGTCTTGGATTGTCTCATATACATTGCCGGCTGGCAGATAATGGATGGAGGTCAGGGCAGTGGCGCCAGGATTTGCCCGACGGGGAGGGGGGCGATGCCCCGACAAGGATTCAGATTTCCCCGACGAAAGCAAAGTGGGCGTGGTCGAGCTTCGATTAAAATTTTGACAATTTAGGGGTTTCAAAGGCTATACAGTATATATACTTATTTTTATTTCATATTGCATTTTTAAAATAATGACGGGACTCGTCGTCTTCACACTCTTCCCACATATGCCTGCTGCATGAATGTCTATTTACTCAACAAATACTTTAAGGGTCACGTAAAAAAACAAAGACAAAAGGAAACAAACAAATAGTGGCTCACAACCACACTTGAACAGGTCGAGAGAAGCCACTTGAATAAATCTTTGCTGACGTACGTGAGAGGAGGGTGGTACACACTGTCCACTTTGTGTCATAATCTTCTCGACGATGAACACATGCAAAGTAATAATGATTTACGTATTGCATATTAATTTCACACACTTAATTGGGTTTACAATTATATTTTATAATTAACATCACTTATTATGGACAGCGTATTAGAATTCTTATATAATCGAATATTTGCGCGCGTGCGTGCTCGCGTAAATTATTGAAATGAATTAGAATTTCTTTTAATTATCGTTAATTTGTCACATTTTAATTAACGAAAACGGAAGACCCAACGTATTTTAATTAAAAATGTAAATTAGCTAATAAGTATGTATTTTATTACGCTCTTCGTTCCCCTGAGATATATGTATATATATATATATATTTATATGTATATATATTATTGTTATTGTTGTTGCTGTTATTATTATTATTATATTATTATTCTATGCTTTTGACACAAAATGGCTTCTAAATTCTCAATGTCTGGAGGGTTTTCAGTAAGAACGCCACCAAGAGCCCTTGTTATTAAAACGTTACCAATACTCTTTGACGTTACTCTTTGAGACGTTACCAAAACGCGCAGTCATTGCGTGGTAAGTGCGATGGTTGGCGTTCTGTGTTGAACTTTTTAATATAGGCCTAGGCTTACAGCAAATTGGGGACAATCTTAGGTAAGCATGAACATATTGTTTATGAAGAAGTACCAGTACCTGCTTGATATAATATTTAAAATGTAGCTTTTGGAAATCGCGCATTAATAGCAATAGGCCTAGGCCTAGGTAAGAACTTAGGCCTATGTATTGAGCCCTCGTCATGTCATCGAACGAAGCAGCCATCCAGGTAGGGTAGTACTATTAGCCTAGTAGGCCTACTTCTTCGTACCTGTAAAATGCTGCAACGTAACCTGAGAGATGCCGAGCCTGGCTAAAATCAACGTCTGACTTGAATAGCTGGGCTAAGTATTTCTAGTAGTAGTGTATAGGCAATAAAAGTAGACTACCATAGGTTTCACCATGAGCAGACTCAATAAATAGGCTTAATATAATAATATAGGCCTAAATAAAATTTAGCTGACATTTAATTTAACTTAGGCCCTACTACTACTACTACTAGGGCCTAGGCTAGGCCCATACACAATTCAGCATAGTGACGCTGCGAGTTTAATGGGTTATATTAATTTACATTTCAAGACTGGCATTGCAGATCACCCATCCATAATGAGCAGTGAAACGCGTACAATTTAACGTAAAGAGTTCACAATACTGTACTGAATACTTTCATCTTTAAATACAGGCTTGTAGGAAGCAATTTGCAAAAACATTTTTCTTGGGAAAAAGTGGAGGGGGGGGGGGCAATGCCCTCCCGGCTCCCTCGGTTCCTACGGCCCTGAAAAAGGCATAATATTCATTTCATTTATCTATATATAGCCATGGGTGACAGACGATCGGGCCCACGAGACGATCGGGCCGAAGAGATTAGACCCATTTTCAGACGATCAGGCCCAATTGTTGAAAATTGTTATTTTATTCCCTCGATATAAAATTTCGTTCCTCGTCCTCGTCCCCGTCCCCAGAATCGAAAATTTCCAAAACATTGCCTAGGCTTGGGTCAATTTCGGCCGCCGAATGCCAAAATGTATGGAGCGCATTGTTGCTCGTTTTTTTTAGGCCTAAAATAAAATATTTATTATATTTATCAATAAAAATGTTTTTCTATTTTGTGAAACATGAGTAAATAATATGCGTTTTGTGTCAACTCACTTTTATTACTGTTTTTGTGCCACTTCAAATGTCGTAGGAATAGGCCTAACTATGAACAAACGCACATAGGCCTAAAATAAAATTAAAATAACTTTCCAATAAACAAACGGTTATAATTTATAATTGTACATAATAACACAATGCCTACAGATATACAATCCTGCAAAATTTCAAAGGGGTTCTAAAATTTACTGCAAGTTACAAACGTGCAAACTTTAACTCCAAAAAAAAACAGAAAAAAAAACAAACAAAAAGTGAAAATTTCAAGTTACGTTGTTTTGCCTAGTAACGGCCGAATATACGTATAAATTTGTCTTATTTACATGTATTAAAATAGACCTAAATTAGATACGCCACTGTCTAGGGTGCCATATTTTCAAAATTTGTTATTATCGACCCCTCCCCCCTGCTTTTTCTATAATGGCCGGACTACTTTCAAAATGCTTCCGACGGCTATGATATGCATGTGATTAGAGTGTCTAGTGCGCGAGGGTGGTATAAAGCTGAAAATGTGTGTTGTGTGTTACAGTAATATATGATGATGAGCCAGCCTATGCTGCAGTGCACTCCCTCATCATAGGCTCTACTTCTATCATTTCAGGGAGAAATGGAGGAAACTGGAACAGTTCAACCACGGGGGAGGATTAGACGAGTTACCTATAGTATTACTGGTATGGTTCTGGGTCTGTCGATTTTAATTGTCTTTCTAGTTGTCGAAAAATTTCGTAACTATCATGTGGCTGTTTGGGGTGCAGTCAGTGGTAAGTATCAATGAAAAGGTATAAAATATAGTATAAAGTTTGTATTTGATTTTTAAAAAGATTATTAACTATATTGAATATTTATTGGATACATAATATTTTGTCGTAATGGTGAAATTGAAAGTTTTGTAAATTGTGGAAGGTTTTCTTTTTTGTTTCTCACAATGTATAACGTTTTTTTTTTTTTTTGCAAATCATTCCAGGGATTTGAGTCACCAGTATTTTGTCGCTCCTTAATGCGAAATTACAATTACATAGGCAAAACATGTACAGTAACTCCAAATGCAGGAATTCAAACTTGTTCTTTATATGTAAATGCCCTCATAAAGAGACTTGCTGTTAGATCTGAATGAATTTTAAAAAGGGAGAATATATAAAAAGAAAATAAAAAACATGGTTACCTAAAATTTAAAATATTTTACACTGTAGACATACTGTTGATAATATTAATTTCTTGCGTTCATTTCAACCCTTAGCCTTATTTGCTGCTGTTTCTCTAGTTCTCCATCTTCAACACAACAATGATACAAGCAAAGAAAGGTGGATTCGTCGCTTGTCACTCATTATGCTCATAGGCTTCGTGACCCAGATGTGTTGCATCGTTGCCTTCTTCACGTATATCATAATGGCAGCAGAACAAAAACAAGGTAAACTAACAATTTAATATAGTGTTTTCAGATACTAAATAATTGGAAAAGAACTTACATGTCAAGTGGTGTAGTGGTTAATGCAGGAGTGTCACAACCCGGAATCTTACATCTGTGTGGGCTCGTGACCATCAACTTGCCAGAAGATATAAATGAGGAGTTGTAGTTGTAGTGGCGTAAAACAGGGGGCCTGAGACCCTTTTGGAAAATGTTGTATTTGTATTCTATTTTGTCTTATTTTAATACATGGCATTAGTAGGTATTGAAATTGAAATATGTAGTGGGAAAACAGAGGGTATGCCCTGCCTACTGTGGACTAAAGGTGTAGGATTGAGTTTGCCCAAGCTCTTCACTACAAGAAAATGGTGCTACACTATACTTTAGTATACTCATAACATTTTACACATTTAAAATTGTTAGTGGAACTTAAATCTATAGGTTCAGGCAGAAAGTGTACATAAATTGTCGGATCTATAAATGCATGCATACTGTATCCTGGACACAAATAAGCAAACATGAGCTTCGAAAATAATGCAACACAATAGAGGTTTGCAACGAATATGCATGTCCATGTCCATAGGATATCTTTGTTGGTATCGATGGTAACAAAATTCACATACAATACCGCCATCATGTGAATTATTTGCATATCTTGTTTATGTCACTCAAAATATATGACCCCTTGTGTAGAGAGAAACTAATGTGTAGGACACAATGTGACTAGTGTTGGACTTAAACCTATGACTTCAAATCTTTTACAGTACAATACAATAAATAATTATTATTTCTTGTTAATTTTTGCCTCTAGCTGTGATACCGGTTAATTGTCGGCATTGTGGCTACTATTTGGCAGCAGTATGGGTATTCATGACATGGAAGTGGTCATTTCTCACGTTTTTTTATGCAAGGATGTATCGTAAAATCTACCTGGGCCATTATGCAGAGGTTGTTGAATCAGCATAGAGTACCACAGTCGTGTCGTCACGTTGGCTACCATTCGTTACACCTGAATGACTTCATAGGCTTTCTGGAATAGGCATTTTAAAATCTAATATTTTACCATTAAATGTACAAAAAACACAAAAGCACGCATTATATTAGTTATCGAACACACATTTAATCAATTAAAATTTACAAATAAAAAGTAAGATACAACAGCTTAATAATTATATTTGAAATTGGGATCAATTGTTTGTCAGTAAAGAAAATGGCATCCTGTTGAACGCTTTTTGTAACGATAGCAACGGAGTAGTATCACATGGTATCGTGACGTAACACTGTAGTACTCTATAGTGTTTGAAAGATTTCAAACAACAAATGGTTTTAATGAAAGCAATATCATTATGTTGTAAATAATATTACAGAATACTTGATATTCAACATACTATTTCAACCAATGTTCAAAAAATTGACTTTTATATTACTGATGTGGTTTTTAAAAATGTATTCAAACTTGACTTAAAGAAGTCTATCAGTTTCTGATTATCTTTAGTTATTATTGTAAGGTTGTACTTGAATATATTATCTGTAAAAAATATTGAAAACCCTCATTCATTTAAAATAGCTGATTTAGAAGAATCGTGTAAGTAAATACTTCCAGTTTTCCTTAAATTCCAGTGGTAAACCTATAGAAACAAATACATTTTTGCTGATTCACAGACCTTGCTATAAAAATCCTTCAATCAAATCAGTCAAGGTAACGTCTACACAAAATACATTGGAGTGGAATAAGCCAACTGGTGATTTGAACTGCACATGCATGTATCCAGTGGTATCAAAAGTCAATCAACACAAACCTATGTTATGTATATGTTTGTTTATGTGGATTTACCTTGAAACAAGCATGCACAGTTCAAACTACGAAATTGGCTTATTTTTTATATGCTCATTAATTGGCTTATTTTTCAAAGTTTAAATTGAAAGCTAATACCTTGGTTAAATATGTAAAGTAAGCAATGAAAAATGTTTTTTGTTAGGATTTTTTAATTCAATACAGATAAGCCAAATATAAACAATGACATTGAGTCTGGACAATATTGAATCCTAATGTCACTATTCCATTGTTTACAGTACCGTATGTAGTTATTTAAGGTATTCATCCTAATAACTTTTTTTTTTTTTTAATTTTAAATCCAGGCACATGAGCCAAAGATTGCCATTAGTGAACTTAATCACTATCCTACTATTTATAGGTGGCAGTCCATTTCAAAAGACAAACATACAGACAAGAAGCACTACATAAACTAAGTATAGTTGTTTTTTGGTCATATGAAAAAATCCTGTAAATTTGACAGAAATTGAACCCAGGATAATGGGATTGGAAGGCAACTATTTGAACCACCAAGCTACTCAAATCTAGCCTCTATATATTGGGTTCTCTGTTGGTTGCCCATGCATCCTTCAGAGCTGCTAGATATAGTAGGTGTAACATCTTTTCCTACTCTCCATTATTAATGTTTATTATATTGAATCTGTTGATGTCCAAGCTATTTAAAAATTTCCATAATAATAACAAATGCATTTTATCTTTGACAAAAAGGAGTTCCTTCCTTCCTCGTGTCAAGTTAACATCCCTCAACTCTCCTTCCCTAGATTAGCTGTGATAAGTAGGTCGGAGTCCAACTTTTCTATGATATTTATTTTAAGCACACAGAAAGGATATACTCAAATACGACCATTATAGGACCATTTAGGATTGGCATGAGCAATAACTAAAAAATCATCTACAACAACATCAACAAGATCAATAATGTACAAGATGATAAATAATGAAACAAAGTCAAGACAACTTATTAACATTTTAAACAAAACCAAGTTTTAATATATTTTATACTTCTCTAATCTCCGACTATCTTGTATTTTGGATTAAAGGTAATATTATATGATCAAAACAAGTGGTTGCATAGGTTGTTGATTAAAAGTTATGTAGTAGCTTCAGTGCTATATATTTTGTTTTTTATATATATACATTTATACATTTGATTATATTTTAATGCAAATGATGATAAAAGTACTCCAAAGTTTATGAAACAATATAGATATTTATTAAAGTGTTGAAATTATGATTTTTTGAGAGAGAATTTTTTTAAATATTGTGGTCGAGCAAAAAAGTAATATAGGGAAAAAAATGTAAAAGGATACACATTTTTTGTATTTTCATATATAAAAAAAATTTAATGTAGAATGATTCAAATAAAAATTATGTAAATAATAAATACATCTATAATCTTTGGAGTTTGTTTATGGAATTATTGGTCATGTTGATTTTTTAATTTATTTGTATTTGAAGATATACAGTATATGGTTAGTAAATACAGCACAGTAGTTAAATCAGGATAATCCCTCTGACAACTGAATTTAAAACATGAAATAGATCAAATAAGTCCTCAACTTCCAATGAGTTGGAGATCAAATTATGTATGTTGAGCTTAAAGTTGTCAATAGTAAGTGTCTGACCTACTAGTGAGAGGAGCTTAGCTCAGTTGGCTAAACTGGTGGTACCCACTGTGTGTGCGCTGAACCGTGGAGGTCTTTACATAACCTTGTTCCCCTGTTCAATTCCATTCCTGATCTCAGTATTTCAGCTGGAGAGCTGAAATACAATTTTTAATATGCACAATAAATACATTCAATGCTTATCACACTTCAAGGACTCGTACGTATATCCCTTGAACATATTTACTGCAACAACTATGGACTGGAGTAGGGTCATCCAGGCAGTGGTGGCTCCAGAAATTTGCCGACAAGTGGTCTGACCGAGGGGCCAATTAAAGCCTCAGTCAGGGTTCTGGAATAAAAATCCTTGGTAAGGTTCATGTGTCGAAAGTTTATATGGCTTTTAGTAAAGCCCAAATTATGCTTTTAAGACCACAATAATAGGGATTGGTAATCAAAATGCCATTACTGTATTTTGCATCCTTTCTGACCACCCACTGGTACCACCATAACTGCATCCAGGGTGATGTAAGATCAGTAAGGCACCAAGGTCTGTATTCCAATTAAACATCTCCTGTATTTTGCTCGAGTCCAAGAGCCTGTTAGAATGTTGAGGCACTGATTGTATGCCCCCCAGTCCCCATGAAAGGAGAATGTTGTACTTTGTGCCAGATTATGTCTATTCAAATTTTTGATTGAAAGTTGATTGATTGATTGATTTATTTATTTTCCACATAATAACTTAAGTAAATGTACAAATTAGGTTATTCAAATATGGAATATAATTTTTCAATTTTTTAGCTCATGACAAATAGTACATCTTTGACACTGCCAGAACTTGTTTTAGGTTCCTTCCTGTGTGCCAAAACAAGTATACATGTACAAACATACTTCCTTTAAATTTTATCTACAGTAGTCGTGTATCATCAAAACGGTGTGTCTAATAAATTGGGGGATAAGTAAACTCTTCACTGGCAATGGGACTATACTTTTTATTGCCTCTGCAAAGTGTGAGTTTTCTCCTTTGCTTTTTGCATGGGTTGGTATATGTTCAGAGGGCGCCCGCACTCATGCAATCGAGTGTACTGCCGGCAACATAACAAAACCAACCAACATACATTGTATGTTATCTAGGTGTATCTTCCCCGAGCTATCAGCTGTCAAGTCTGTGGTTCTACAATGAATAACAATAAAGTAATAAACACTAGGATGTTACCCGGTTTTGATGAGTATAGTCATCACTAGCACCTTCAGCAACACCCTGTGGGTGTATAACCATCGCTGGCAGCGAATGTGTTAAAGGTTGTTAAGACCAGACTCAAAAAATTAAAACATCTAATTTATAGCAAAAAAGTCGAGCATTTTTTATTGTCTCAAATATGAATTGTTTACTTCTTATTAATGAATGAACAATTACCAAAGTGAACAGCAGAATAATCATCAAATCATTAAACTAGAATACATTTGTTTTGTCTTAATTCACTAAAAATATTAAGCAACTGATTTTAATCACAAACAAATCAACATTTTAGGAGAGTAAATTTTGAAACAATATTTATTGAAGCTACAAGCTCCATGGCTGTTTTAAATATTTAAAGCTATCTAAACTTCTTGCATTATTTTGGTTAGTCATGCTTAATATATGGATTATTATAGCTCTATGCTATAACTCATTTTTTAAAATGAAATTCACTAAAAGATACTGTGGGGCAGCTTCCAGCACCGTATGTAATACACCTAAGGGCAGTAACATCGAATACACAGCACACAATAATGAGAACCTACTGTACACCATGCACACACAGAAATGCATCACAGTCGATGCAATATATCATAGCAAAACACCACAACAACCTATAATGCTGCTATAGTTTTAAAACTTGCAATACATTATACAACATAATTGATTAAATGTGGTACATAATGTATTGTAACCAATGTTTCTAAATGCCTCACAGGGGATGCTACATTACCATGGCTCAGAGAACATGCTACATAGTAATGACCAAATGGCTTGTAAGACATGCTAAAGTACCATGCCTCGCATGTGCTACACAGTAAATAACGAGGAAAGATTGACAAGTAGGCGTAGATTATTAAGTGATATTATATCTATGATCAAGCATGAATTTGCTGTCAAAATAATAATGTTATTTATATAGCATAATGCAATACCTAACTGTCTTCCTCAATTATAAGTTTTATGCCTCAACACAGCTTAAAATTTAAATTTGTTTTTGCTTACTTTCTTCTTAACTCCTATCGAGCAGCTTAACCTATTTACTGTTTTGTAACAATGATTCTATTTTATGACAATTCTAACCATAATTTTACCATAGACCTACATCAACTAATAATAATGACCATTTCCATCAAGCAAAGCAGAGGTAAAACAAATGCAACAACCACTTGCAGTAATTGAAAAACAATTTCTTTGTCCTCTAATTTGCTTATGGTGTAAAATTTTGTAAAAGTACCTATTAAGTATCTATTATTATTTTTAGTATTGTTATTTGCGCATTATTTCAATTACAAGATACTGTTTTCTGTACTGATAAACCTCTTCACAAATTTTACCTAGCAACTTTTGAGTCAACTATACAGGTCCATATAAATCCACTGTTCCTAAATAACTTTTCTGTAATCACTACACACCCTGGAATACTCTGTACCCTGAATCAAATTTGTGTTGGTATATAAGGCAGGAATGTAAAATAGCTGACATACTGAAATTACTCCACAAAAACAGAGGTTTTCAGTCCTCTGGAAGCAATTTCCGCACCTTGTCATTTGACTGGTGGATTGGCTGGGATCAAGAAAGTGTGCTAAATTCTTAAATTGTTCAACATATAATATTTGTATAAAAAAGAAACCCTTGCATTCATTGCATCACAACACAATCCAAATATATGTACAGTAGCTACATACTGATTGGTCAACACAAATGATTAAGGAGGCCATTTAAAATGGCAGTGGCTATTGGCACTGCCGCAGTGCGAAAAAAAGCTGATGTTTTCTATCAAAAGTTCATGATTTCCATTGGCACTGGCATGGTACGAAAAAAGCTGTTATTGTTTATATTCACTATTTTAAAAATTGAGTCCAGATTTCTCATATTTTTGCGTAAAATGGGTCCACATTATTTGAATTCACTTGTAAAGTGGGTCCACCCTGATGTTGCCCCACACTGTTTGAAAACCATGGCTACGGCATTGCATTTGCATACATGAAGACACATTGGCGATGTTTTTTTTCACACTGTGGCAGTGCCGATAGAAAACAACAGCTTTTTCACACTGCGGCAGTACCGATAGAAAACAGCAGCTTTCTTTCGCACTGCGGCAGTGCCGATAGCCTCAGCCATTTAAAACAGTGATTTCATACTGGTTTGATTATACTGTAAGTAAGCAAACATGATTGCAGAAACCATAATTTCACACCTTAGAATTATTCTGTACTGTTTAAGGTTTTATGAGCAATTTGTTTTAACACCATATGAAATAATTTGTTTTCCTATCAAAAATACTTCTACCTACATCAAATCCAAACAACATACTGATACTCAGAGCTAAAAACTAATAACAATAATAATAATATATCACAAAGCTTAACCAACATATTATTCTTTCAAGTCCTCCATTATAAAACTGTTGCTCAAAAACCTGAGCATTGTTTTCATTAAACTTTCTAATTTGGAGGATAATAATCAACAACATTTTTATCAACAGGAAAGAGTATGGTTTGTACTCTTTTTGAAATTATGAAAACATTTATGACCTCTTATAGATGTCATTTAATTAAGCGTTAGGCATTCCAAACATATCATTACTTTTGCCTTAAGTGTCTCGGTGGGAATGTTGTGAACAAAAGCACACAAACTTGTGACGGGAATGTTCAACATATCAAAGGCATAAAACCAAGGAATTTTTACAGTACCTAAATATTCAGTTATGTCAAAAAAATTATATAACAGCAATTAATAATTGAATATTATATTATAAAGATAACATTCTATAGCCAATGTAAGTTAGAATTAAAAATGGAATAACTTCGGAAATTACTGTACTAATTCACTCCTTCCAGGAAGCCAACAATGTAATTAATTGTTACACAATTTTAATATACTGTTAATAGCATTTGTAACGGCAGTGAATCCAAAATGAATAATTATTAGGAGCAGGATAATAATATATGAGATTTATATACAGCCACACCTCCTGAATTTATACTGATCTCAGAATTATATTTAATTTCAGGAAGGAATACTATTCAATGAAAACAATATTTTTGTTGGTCTTTCCATTTCTTTTCTGTAAATTTCGCAACTGAATCGACTCTGAAATTTAGCAAGTCAATAGAGATTCTAATACTATATACACAACATTAAAAGACAATCAATCGAACACCCTCCTCGTTCCTAATAACACATGTGAATTTCCTAAAAGCTAATCAATAATTGTTCTTGTTAGCCATTTAAATTCTTTTACAAATCAAATATTTCATAACCTTTACCTATCAGCTCCACATTGGAACAAGATATTATTGACATCCATAAATAATTACATTCTCAATATTTTGCTTTCTGGAGGTAGCAATTTCTTAACAGCATTTGTCTTGTAAATATTATACACAATTTCAGTCATAACATGTCGAGAACATTAAAAATCACACCATATATATTTCATTACAAAAATAATTTTACAAATATGAATAAATCCTCAAGTCACCAAGAGGCCACTTCAAAAAGTCACTTTTACAATTCAATTTTAAAAAAAGATAAATGATTTGGACACAGCAAAAAATACAAATACATAGATAAAACTTGTGAGTGATTATGGCTTTTTAAAAATTCCAAAAAGAAAGAAAAGTTCTCTTCCTTAGGAAAAAAAAAGAACTTCAGAGATCTAATGTTAACCACCATTGGGCATCAACATCATTGGCCAAGCACAATATTATTAGATGTCACTAGTCAGCTCTCAGCCCAGATATTCAAATAATGTTTTGGTATGTATGTGTGTGTTTATTTGGATATGTCTGAATTAATTGTTTAAATTATCTACTAAACAACCCTCAATTGTTCATTGCATTTGCTATGTGAACAACCAAATACCCTCAATTATTCATATTCATTGCCACCTGAATTTTAACTTTCAAACTTGCATTGTTATTTTGTACCTTATAAATAAAATGGATTTAACCTACATTAAGAAAAATGCAAATTGGGAAATGCATTACCACAGTCAAATAATAAGATTATAATGAAGAGATAATTGATAATATATTTCAACTATTACTTATCTAATGTGGTTTACTGTGGTAGTCTACTTCTAATATAACAGCTTTGGTTATTCCTGACCTGGTACTATGCAGTTAAAACATATTAGTACACATTCACTAGTTTTGTCCAGATATTGGATAAACGCAATATCTGGTACAATGCTCTACTTTCAGTTTGTTATCTAGTACAGTAGTATTGACATGATAGGTGGTATGAAGGTTAAGTGATGGGACTTGATTATTAAGTGTGGGAAGCTTAATTATCTTTGACCAGAAAACCATGCACCTACACTCTGGTGATCATTAAAACAAGAAAATACACTTGATTCCTATGACCACAGTGTTGTATCTAGGAATGAAATGGTAAGGGGGGCACCAAGTTGAAGCGGGAGGCTTGGTAATCAGGTGAGGGGGAATTAACTCGCAGAATAAGGTGATTTGAGGTGATTTTTAACTCATTTGAGTATGCTTTATAATTTATTTTGGGAAAATGGT
>NW_022712725.1:526980-564158 GCF_011630105.1 Anneissia japonica
ACTCAAGACTAGTCTTATGATTTGGTATTTTGCTCTCATACATGATTTTGTATTTGTAAAGTTAAAGCACTTGCCGGATACTCCACTCTTTATATTTGTATACTGAGATAAAAAAACACTACCCACATTATTTATCATCATGCCTATCACTAGCTTTGCCCACAGTTTCCTAGATTCTATATTTGAGTGATAATAATCATGTCTGAGCTATACATCTCAGCAGGTTCTTTACTAGGCCTATATACTATGCACTTCTTGCCTGTACAGTGTTAGAAAACAATTTGTTTGAGCCTCGTTAATTCCGTTTTATATACACACTTGCATGTATATTTTTCTTTTACTCTGAAATTATATTATTAGAATCGATTACAGTTTTTAACATGATCATTGAATGATATATTTTCTGTAACTGAAAGTTCATTATACTACATTAAGAGACCTGCCAAGCATATAGGCATTTAGTTCAAAAGTCACACAAAATTATTGTCCTGGATCCCGTCTACATTTTTAAAATGTTGTAGGAGTCATGCATTTCTTAAGTTAAATAGGTTCATACACACAACAAGAGTGGAACTGCAAAATAAAGGAAAAGTTTGCCTAGAACCACAAGTTTTTCAATTGCTTTATCTCCCCTGCACCTATTCAGCACAATAAGTACAAAAAGTTAAAACTGGTTACTGGAAAGCCACAATTTGGGGTGCTTTGCCTTTCTTATAAGGTCGTTGCAAGGTCATTTTGGAGCAAAATTTGAACCTCGGCCTGAGGTGCAGTGGCGTATCTAGAAGTTTTGAAATGGGGGTGCGAAGGTGAAGTCGGAGCCTCGATGTTCAGTTGAAGGGTGCTAACTCGCAAAATAAGGTGATTTTAGGTGATTTTTAACTACTGTACTTGCAAGTGATTTTGGGGGGGGGGCCCCCCCACGCATCCCTAGATATGCCAATGCTGAGGTGGTGTACTCCTCCCGCCCGTAACTATCCCATAATTGATTTACCCGAACTTGGCAGGTCTACATTAATATTACATGTAAATCAATTACTTTCCAACTAAAGCCAATAATTACTGTAAATTCAGAGTGTGAAAATCTCCAATATTACTCTGCGTAGGAAATATATTTCAATAAAAGAGCATACATAAACATACCTGTTTATTTCATGAAAAATACTTAAGAACAGCATCTTAACTAAAGTTTGCAACATTACTACTGCCTAAAATACAGCTCAAACTAATCTCAAATTATGATGCTGAGTAGGCTAAAGATAATTCTTCTATTAGTCATATTCTCCAAATAGTGGAATAAGGCTTTACCAAAGTAAATAAATCTTTTTCTTCTTTTTTTCAACCAAAAAAATATATATAATTTTAAATTTCTACTTTTGTTTAAATCGGATCATGATTCCTTTGAAATTCCTGGTCGTAGTTCATCCAGAAGTGGGTCCAAAAACAAGGAGCCATCGGTGGAGGATTCTGTCGTCAAGGAGATGGACTGTGATGAGATTGATGTGTCTGTGGAGGAGGTAGGTCTTGAGGATGACTCCCTACTACTGCTACGTCCATCACTGGTTCCAGCTACACTCATCACTTCTGACGAATCCTATTACATAAAAATATTTTTTACTTAATCTCTCATCAAAATTACATAGAGAAGAATTAGTTTGAAGCAAAAAATAAGCAATTTGCACTAGATGGTTAGATTGTGCTTTACATAGTAGAGTAATTATATATTTATACATGTAGCACACATTAATAAATTAATTTAAAAAGATTACTTTAGATTCTTGAGAGGCCATTGTTAAATCATCTTCAGCATCATTTTCATCATCGTCATCTTCTTCATCATCCTCATCCTCGTCATCTTCATCATCATCGTCATCATCCATCAGGTAAGGATGCTGTAAGGCATCAGATGCGATTATCCTTGCATTCTGGTCAAACTGCAGCATTTGCTGAGGAAAAGAGCATACTAACTATGATAATTAGTATATGGATATTAAGAGTAGTAGTGATACTAATGCTGATCTGCCCCCTATGAAAAGTAGTTTCAGAATTAGTGTGTCAGTTCCCAGAAACTAATATATAGAAATTGATATTTGTTAGGTCAATAGGCTTGTTACATTTGTAACCTAGGAACAATGTAATTTTAAACAATATACTGTACAGTGGCGGATCCAGGAATTTGAATAGAGGGGACCCAGAGGGGGACCTTCACAGACAAAGAGTCTATACTACCTCAGCCCCATGGTTGAGGTAAGAAAATTTATGATTATGGCACCTCTAGATAGCAAGAAATGGCACTCTTAGAATCAAAATTTAAATAGAATTTTTTTTTCTTCAATTTCTTTTATATTTTGAAAAATCTAGGGGTGGGGTTGGGCCCCGGGCCGGCTGAGCAACCCTTGAATCCGTCTTTTTATATAAAGCTAGCTGTGTTCTGTATAGATTGTATTTCACTATAATTACCACAAACAAAGCAACATTCAAACTCCAAAATAAGTGTTGGTCCCATGCTATAAATTACCAATTTAAACATAAAATATTATTAATCTCAAATATTTTAGATTAAAGACCTATCAGTACATAAAGAAAAGTGTAACATGTTAGTCATACCTCAAGTAAGTCCAGACCATCTCTACAGATCTCGGGTACCAGATCCTCCAGAGGTCTTCGAACACAGCCCGCAAAAGAGCTCCACGGTAAGCTACTGTCAGGCCATTTATCCACAGGGGGCAGGCCTATCACACTACATGCAAGATTCCATGTAAAAATGTTATATCACATATTGATATAGGTAACTGTTTACCAAGTACAGCCCAAAATGAGAATTCAAAAATTTTATGTTCTAAACCTCAGTAATAATGTTCACTATCTCACTTGATTATTTCATTTTTAAGTAAGCTCCATTATCTTTCAGTCAAAAATATTTTCCTAAACAACAAAGAGATGCATAATCAATAATGTTCTTATATTCTGGGCATAAATCCTTAAATAGGCAGAAAATTTAAGAACTTTATAGTAAAAGTTTGCAAAATCAACAAAAACTTATTTGCTTCAATTTGTAGCTAATTAGAAGTTGATAACTCTTACAAATATGTGAGAAATTAAAAGTTTTAATCAAACAACTTTGTTTAAAGATTTTTACCACATTTAATCTTTAATACCCTATTCTTGATAGCCGGCAGGCCCATTTCAATACATGGAAGGATAGGAAATGGTTGTTACACCCTTATCAGATATGGCAATCCGTCACCTTACAACAGGCAGCCAATCAGCCCCAACGAGACATGCATTTCCCTCCATCTCACCTAATTAATTATATCCTACTGCACACACACATGCCCACACAAAAACTAAACTAGTTTTTGTTATCTGTGCCAAATATTTAACCTCTTAAATTTTAATCTCCATCTCTCTACAAGACCTTTCATTCAAAACTATCCCTTTTTTGCCTAACATTACAGATCCAATTTATTAACTGCATAACAAAAATATAGGCATAATATGTACAAATAAGTAAGCGTTTCAACAACCCAAAGTGGAGGTGAAGGTCTGAAATCGGGAAATCAGGATGGGGAACTCCTCTGAATAAGTATAGATCGATTCCCTGTCCTCTGATACCACACTATAATTTGCGATAACCATAGTTATTGTGAATGCAGTTTTTTTTGTCCAAAAGCAACATTTTCACTATACTAAACCAAAAAATCTCCCTGCGTCATGGCTTCCCTTTAATCTCTTTCCTGTTGTTAAAAATGCAACAATAACACTGATAAGTTCTTGAATAATTCTTACATTCCTCTTTTGACCCATTCAATATGTAAATATTTTGTTAAAATTACATTGGTATGTCGTTGTACTTTAAGTTTCTGCGTCTAATTGTTACAGAATGGACTTTTGATATATTAGACATACAGATTTTCATGTAATTCAAATAAAATTTTATGCTATATTACTTACTCAAAAATTTTACACAACTGGTCAACTTCAGATTCTCCACGGAACAGTGGTCTAAAAAAGTTTAAAAAAGCAGATATCAAATAAACCTGATGGTCTTATGTCCATTTGTATCTGTGCGCAAAAAAAAACAAACTTGGTACACTATTTAGCAAATAGTATCCGGTTGTTTTTAGATGTATTGACTCACTTCTCTTTATGTCCATTTATAATATATATATTATATATATTTCCTCATGGTGAAAGCGATTGCCGCTTTATTTAGTTCTAGCAATATTTGGTCCATGTGGGTTAAGACAATTATTATGAAATGATTTAACAACAGGAAGCAACACATGTGAATGAAAGGCACACAGATCTTGTAAAAAAGTCTTGCCTAAGGTGGGCCTCAAGACAAGTATTGTAATATAAAAGTTATACTGAGAGGTGTTGGTAACTTGATTGATGGATTGTTTGAATGATGGACTGATTGACAAGCTGTCAATTCTATTCTTTATTACCCATCAAATAATTAATGGGAGTTTTGTAATCATTAGTTCTGGAAATTTTAAGTATACACGGGCAGTAAAACTCAATAACACATTCTAAATATAGACAATAAATTATGGGCAAAAGGCAGATGTCTACATTTTGTTCAGCTCACTGATGAGTTTTAATGAATGGTTATTAATTAACCAATCAATTCTTATTCATATTTTTTATTGCCAATCAATTACACGGTTAAATTCTTATAATTGATTATATACATTATTATTATTTTAATTTAATTTATACTTTCTTATATCTAAAATTGATATAGTGTTTAAAATGTTTTATATAATATTCTAAGCATAAACTATTCCAATTTTATATGGCTCAATTTAGCACCAAAGAAGATTGTGGGGGGGGGGGGGTTCCCTTTAAGCTATAGTATCAATTTTAGTTTTTGGCTTCCAATGCAACTGCTAGCAACACCCTGGTGGGAGCTAGATTCATAACACAAAACACAATTTAATTATTATATAAAAGCTATAAAGAAAAATACATACTTTCTTCGGAATAATTCAGCAAATATGCAACCTACACTCCATATGTCTAGTGGTGTGGCGTAGATTGCCTGCAGTAGGACCTCTGGTGCTCTATACCATAATGTTACAACCTGGTGAAAGATAATACATCTGATTTTCAAACTCTGATTTAATTTAAGGACATGAGCACAACACAGAAATTTTTAAATAATGTACAAAGACATGACAAGGTGTGAATTTTGGCTAGTAAAAAAAAGAATACTTTACAAATAGTTGACTTTTTATTTCATTTACAGATCCATTATATACACCAACAGCTTAACATGTTACCTGAAGGGCAAGGTAATCAGTGTAATCAGTGTAAAAGGAAAATATGGGCAATGGCAGCTCTAAGACAATTAAACATGCTACAAGGTCAATACCACACTGTCCCACACCACATTGTCCCACAATGTACAAAGCCTTTATGTACATAATTATGCATATACTGTATGTATGTAGGACTAACATCTTAACATCTTGTCTGAAGGGCATAGTAATTGGAGTAAAGGAAAGGACACACTATATTAGATTGGCCAAGGTTAGGTTTTAAACCAGGAAACAAAAACTGTGCCACTCTGCTTGTGTATTTTCAGGTATTGAACCTAAGACTGTGGCATTGGAAACTGAGCACCAAACCGCGCTTCCATTTTCTAAGACTCAGTGGAAAATGTAATATAGTTCATGTAAATCTGGATTTATAATCAACATAGATCATTTTGTTTATATTATACACTTTAATACCACCTATAAAATATGGTCTGAATCCGTCAATGTCATATTAAAGTTTAGGATGTACTTTCTACGCAAAGTGCATTAATGTTAAACAGCAAAAATATGAATCAAACTCAATGGTAATATTATACCAAGCATTAAGTAACATTTACTACCATAAGTAAATCACCAATCTTGGATGCAATCATAGCTACTGCTACCATCATAAATATCAAATCTGCTATGTAAAAACCGGCTGGGAAATTTTTACTATGTTACAGATATATCCAAACAAAGGAAATTAGACTCAGCTGAGGTAAAGTGATTTATTACAAAGAGAACAAAGACAGGGAACTCTTTCCTCACAGGAGATCTAAAGAAAACAGTTTGCTATGAAATCAAAACTAAGTGTAAGGAAGCTATTGATGTGATAATAGGTGTACATCCAGGAGGATGAACATACTTCCTTGATTGTGGTTACATTTAATGAACATCCATCATTAGGAATACAATTATTAATCTACATAAACATGATATCATAACATAACATCAGGAGTAGAATTATGAAAATTGTCTTAAGGCATTAACATACTTCCTTTCATTGTAGCTACAAGGACAATCTTGCTACTCTGTATGCATCTAGTATTTTTTCTTAATTATAATAATAGCAGTGTCTCATGAACTGTCCTGGTATTCTCTGGTTGGCTCGCATTCCAAAAATATGTATTCACTAACAATTAGAATAAAAGTAGGGGCAGTGTGGTGCAGTGGTTGCAGTGCTACTTCTCAACATTGATATCAGGGGTTCAATCCCTCACTATGCATTTTGCTTGTGTCCTTGGGAAAGGCAATTTACCTGCACTTGTTTCTCTCCACCCAGGAGTACAAATTCCTAGAGGAATTGTTAGCATGAAGCATTAAGTTTAACATACAGTATTATTAAATGAACTATGAAATTTAACTTGCACCGATTTGTAAGAAAGTTGCTTTAGTAAATTAAATTGGATAAATATGATGCTTTTATACAGCGAAACACAAGTGTATGTTAGGCAACACACACTGTATAGGCAGTTGCTGCTACGGGTTGTTCTCAACAACAATCGCTAGCACTGCAACTTATGGTCAAAAGACTGGTGTGTTTGGCTAGCACTCGCACATTAGGCAGACAAATTCGTTGACAAACCCAGTACATGCACCAAGCATTTAAAACGTAATACAATAACACATTCTCTAAATAACTTTGATAGACCTTCCTAGCATAATCCCTCTCCCTTGATATTTTCATAGACAGATTTTGTCTAAAAATACTGCAATAATTTTTTATAAAAGCAAGGTGGACATTTTCAGCCAGTGTTTGACAAAAACACATTTTACGAAGCATACGTTCTTTAAAAAAGTCCTAGGACAATGGTGAAATAGTGCCTTCAACATAAAACATATAGAAGCATCTATAAATAGGAAGTTTTTAGTATTATTTTCGAAAGCTTTTCGTACTCATGAACTTGGAGTATAGAGTATAGAGTGAGAATGATTGGGTGGTGAAAGGTTATCAAACAAGTATATAAAAACTACAACCACAAGAATTTCAATATGATGTAAAGTTTATCTTCGCAAATATACCAATAGGCTAGTCACATTCAGTGTTTAAAGGTTGGAGTGGCCTTTCATTGGGGAGACCAGTAGAGGAATGAGTGAGATATATACTGCATATTCTTGAGTGGGATATGGAGGAATTCAGTCTCTGCAATGGGGTGGGACTCAATTCCTTCAATGGGTTCTGGAGGGAACCCCATTCTCTACAGATCAGTTTAGAGTAGCAACGGTGGATACAAGGGTGAAGGCCATCTGCCACCTGAATTTTAAAAGGAAATTATATTCAAATTCAAGTTTAAGTGTGCTATTTCTGGGCTACCTAGGTGCCACAGTCTTTTTAATACCTCAACTCCACCCCCCCCCCCTCTTATTCTGCATTCCTGGATCTGTAAATTCAATCCTCTAAAGCAAGCAAGGTAGAGAGTAAGATATCAAGGAATCTATAATCCCTGAAGTCACAAACTTACCACAGATGTCAATGCAATATTTTGGGTATATACCCTTGCTAGTCCAAAGTCAGCTAGCTTCAACTCTCCTTTATTGGTTACCAACACATTCTGTGGCTTGATGTCACGGTGTACAATTCGGTTGCTATGAAGAAAATCTAAGCCACACAAAAGCTGACGCATAAGATACTAAAAAAAAAAGTTAAAAAATTTAGTATTGTAAATATCATTCACATGAAGACAAAACATACAAAATAATGGTAAGAAATATATATTAGGTATTAAGTTTATTACCAATGCCAGTGGATGTATAAGACTATATAATAGGCTTTTTGGGAGTTTGAGTCATAAATAATTATAGAAATTGCTGAGAATGAAAACTCAGGAGCAATAAATTGGGGAAAATGCATATTAATAATCATTATATAAATAGAACAAAATCATATATGAAAAGAACCAACGTGTAGACAAGTTTTTGCGGGAATTACTCCAGCTTATTGTATTTGCGAACTCCTGTGAGGCCACTTGGGAGAGTAGAACTTTTGTATTCCTATAACAACTCTGAAGAAAGCAATGAATGAATGAAGAATATATGAATGACTGACTGACTGAATGAATAATGATCTTAACATATTTAAATTTCTTTAAAGCCCAAAGCTTCTACTTTCCACCACAGGGGTATTGTAAAACAGCCCTGTGTTTATTTTAAAGCATTTTCTTCTTTTACTTTGATCTAAGAAAGAGTTTCTATATTCTATTTCCCCATTTTATAAAGGTTTCTCTAAAAAAGAATTAAGTCAACTCCCATATTGCCCATAATACAAATTTGTCCTACCTAAAAATAGATGGTATAGAGAATGTCATTGGGATAGAGGGGAAGTGAGAACAAAGAGAAATCGGCAAGTGATAGATTGACCAGACTTGGTCCTTTCATAGGTATTTCCAAAGGGGATAAACCAACTACAAAGAATACTCAAATGTAGGGCCAGCATCCCACTTAGCAGAATATCATGATCACAGGAACTGCAAGCTGGACCATTAGAGATTGTTGAATTTATCTAACCTAACCCCTGATACGATCAGTCCTGATAGGCTATTTCCTGGCGTTAATATTGTCTTTGTTAAGAACCGACCAATTAGGTAATCTGTTACATGAGCACCATCTTTGTTATCTTTTGGAGGAAATTCACAATAGGAAATGTTGGATAAAGTTATAAGATGAAACAGGTCATTATAAAACAATCAAATAATATTTCATATTTTATGATGCAGAAGTATGATGTCACCTGCTTTGCCTCAATCTTTAATTCTGAAATTTTTACTTCAAGAGTTAAAAACATTGTTATCAAATCTAATTCAATTTGCTGCTTCTTAATAGTCCATTCCTTTTGTTCAGATATAACAGTGCTTTAAAACATAATTATCCAAAAATACAGTTCAGCAGAAAAAGGGCCAAAAAAAACCCCCATGGTTAACACACGTTTTTTTTTTAGAGTTGGCATGTTGCTAATCCATGTTTTTATAATTTCCAGCTGCAGCAACATTGGTAACTCGGGTTTAGACTCCACATTATTGCCAAAACTTATTGTTCTTGTCAAGTAAAATGTATTCTACTTGAAATACATTTTACTTATGTATAATATTATAAGTGAAATTAACTTTACTTTAAGCCTACAAAATAGAAATAGATTCATACCTTGATTTTTTCCGGGCTCAAGCCTGGAGGTGGACAGTTCTCGATGTAAGATGCAAGATCCTGGTCTATGTGTTCAAATACCAACGTCAGTTTCCTGTCTGTATTAGTAGTCTCACCATGAAGAACATCGAGCAACCTAAGAGAGATTAAAGCCATATACATTGTTATCTATTCTCTAGATCATTTCATCATTTTGTGGTTAAATTCTTGGAGGGGTGGGATGGGATTGGGAATTGGGATATTAAAATAACTAATTGTGCCAAGGTTAATGACCATTTACAATAAAAACATTGAAGTACCCCTGTTTATTTAAAAAATGCCAGGCCTGAAACCAGATGGTTTTAACTGTCATTTCCCCCAATCCGCACAGACCATAAGCAAAATGAACACTACACACACTTTAACCATGCTTTAACAAAAAAAAAAATTATGAAAAATGTAGTACTTAAAAATAAGAAAAACTGAAATTAACACATTGGGATGGAATACTAGTAATTCTTGATTTATCTCTTGCCAACAAATTATTTATAGTCCTTTGTCATGGATGGCATAACATTATGAAGGAAACGGCAGACTGGCATACCTTACCAGAACAAGCAATATTGGCCAAGGCTGCCGTTTTCATTCATTCCCATAGGCGAATGAAGCCAAGCCTTAGTCTAGCCTAGCCTTGCACTATTCATTCCACAAGTCAATTACCTCCTATGGTATTTAGCTAGAGAATAGGCAGACTATCCCATATGGAAAATAGAAAAATCAGCTGATAAGAATTATGAATAGTATTTGAGAAATTAAATGATTTGAAAACCTGCCCAGAATTACATTCATTGTACTGTACTTGGGTTTGAACATCCTAGATGTGTGCATAGATTTATGATGTCCCATATTATCAATAACAATAATGAAATAAATATGGTAATAATGACAATAATTAATAATTACAATAATAAAGTGTAAAATAGGTTGTAAAATAAACTCCATTTTCATCATATCATTGGCAATAAAGATGTCCTATCACAGTTCTATCAGGATGAAATACAGCAATTATCTTCACATTTCAAGACATTTTACAAAATAACAAGCATGAACAAAACAATCAAAATTTTTTAAGTCGCTGTCGTCTAGAGCTCAAAAGGAGCGGAGTTGGATTCATCCAGCAACGCAGTGAGTGCTCAGCTATACACCACTTGAATGACTGTGGCTATTCTGCAACCTCTGAGTACAGAGAACCACTTTTGATAATTGCCTTTATTAACTGAATTTTGAGTCATAGAAGCAATACTGAGCTTTTGTAAAGTAGTTCTAAAATCTTTTCCCGAGGCAATAATTAAAAGAAAAATTAAATATCCTACTGTATCTGGAAAGTACATTTTCTTGATGCAACAATGCAAGTCTTAAAATTACTGTATTTCATTTACTAAAGTACCTATTCACAATATAAATCTAAGCTAAACCACTCTGTCTTCAAAGAGTCAACTACCACACTAGGAGAAAATGGTGCAGAGGGGGTGGACTCCCCCACCCCAAGTTTCAAAGGTTCACTTTTTAAAAACCTATTTATTTCATCAGTCTCTAGTTGGAAGAAGTCCTTTCCGGGAGATCTGCAGTGGCGGGTTGGGGGGGGGGGGGGCAGACTTTCACAGATGGAGGGTGTAGGCCCACTATGGTTGGAGCTGAGGTCAGAAAAGTTTATGATTACAGCACCTCTAGATAGCTGGAAATGGCCCTCTCAGTCTTAAATTTGAATATAATTTTCTTTTTTACACCATTTTGTAATAATTTTGAAATATTTAGGGGCCCTGGCTGGCTTTTCTCTCCCTCGAATCTGCCACTGATCTGGTTAATGAACTTTCTTAAGTTTTTGCTGCATAAAGTGATACCCCTCGGTGCTGACTTACATGAGAAAATTGATAATAAAGCAGTGAAACCATGCAAAATTATGAATTTGCAGAGATAGGTTAAATTCCGGGAGATTCTTGCTTGCGGGAGATTTCAGGGAGTCTCTCCTGTGAGTTCCAGGAGACTCCCGCAAGTTCTGGGAGACTTGGGACCCCTGTTTCATTAAAATCATTCCAATTATCACAATACATTGCATTTCATTTGCCAGCTCTTCTAACTATTGAATAACAGTGGTACAAAATTTGTTTGAAGTTGATTAGCTCTGGTAATTGCAGACTGATTTAGGTCTACAAATGTAATGGATATAAAATATTATTTCTTCAGGTCTACAACAAACACCCAAAAGAATGAAAATTTAAATAGAATTTTCATTGATTATGGGTTTCAAAAATCCATTAAATAAGACCCTCAAAAAAACACCCCCAGCCAAAGACTTGCTTTGATCACAAAACATACCCCCACCCACAATCGAAAATCCTGCCTATGGGCCTGTGTGCTGCATGCTGGAAGATATCTGGTGCAAACTACAAACTTTCCCCAGCATAAAAGGCTTTCAGAAAACAAAAACTCTAAATAAAAAACACCACCAGTGCAATAGATCCTTTGTGTATTGTATAAACATGTAAACTAAACCAAGATTTCTTAATGCTGACTGGCCTAATTTGCATGTTAGATCCAAAGGCACATTAGTACTCTTTATTAGTCCCAACAGTGGTCTAGTGTTATGCCTACATTTTAAAGAATATACTTAGATTTTAAAGAAGCAACATATAGGAAGGAAAAGTCTAAAATTCGATAGTGATAAAAACCACTATACAAAGCTGAAGCCAAACACCAGAGAAAAAACATTTTTTTTCATTAAGTTTTATTTGTGAGGAAATGGCAGCGTTGGCACCAAAATTTGCCGACGAGGGGTCCGATGTGTCCTACGCAGGGGTTCGAACCAAAGGGTTGATGAAGCCTCGGTCAACGGCCTGTAATAAAAAAACATTTTGTAGGGTTCATAGGGAAAGTTTTTATAGCTTAGTATATACAAAATGTGCTTTTAGACCACAATATTAGGGATTGGCAATCAAAATAACGTATAAATTCCCACTTTTTTTATATCTTGTTCCACAACAAAATCTCAATAACGGTAATTTGAAATAGAATTAAAATTTCAATTCAAATGGTCTAATAGTGAACCTGTCAGCACAAAAAATTGTATAGTAATTTAAAAAGAAAAGTTTTTTCTCTCTTTTTATCAGAACCACTTCCACAATATCACCCCATAAAAATAATAATTTTCCTAGAAACTTAAATAAATATAGGACACTTATCAGTACAAACTGATCTGACCCTGAGTGATGGAAAAAGGTGCCCTCAATTATTTGAATTTGTATTAGTCATTGAGATGCTTTTGGTAGAATCATTTTTGCTAAATTCTAAAAATACAATTAAATTTTTTCCCCATTTTCTGTTCTCTTCTGAAGATCATTCAAAAATTACTTTCGCTAAAAAACGTAAAAAATACTTATCACTAATATTAAAATGGTGCGTAAATGAAATACATTCATTAAATGGCCATAAATAATTTTTGTGGCATAATTAATTGTTTCTGCATAAATTACGGCTGAAATATAAACAATTAGTCCCTAAAAGGACTCTACATGAATACAAAAGAACAATGTATCAAGTAGCTTTAAATTTCCGATATACAATTTAGCTAAGCCCAGTATTTTGAAAATGAACACCAAGTTTTTAAACGAGTGAATCTACAGGTCAAAGCCTCGAGCACATTCTTCACATAACTTTGTCTGAGCTATAGCCTCTTCATCTCTAGATCAATATAATATCAAAGGGCAAATGCCAGACCACAAAGGCATGGGAACAAATCCTGTTCACACTCATTAGCATGCAACATATACCACATTACAACATACATCGTTAAAACCAATTTGCTTGCTTGAATACCTAAATAAAAAGACATGCTTTGGTGGTGGTTGGTGTGAGGATGGAAACCTACATACTATATTCATTACAGGCAAAGACACTACAAATTTGTCATGATGAGGAACAAGGGTGCCCTCAAGACCCCTCTGGAAATAAATCCTGTGTTGGGATTTAGAGGGTTATCCCAGATATCAACAATGACGACTTGCTTGTTTTCTCTTTTTTTGTTTCTCTGTTTTTGTTGTTCCGATTTTGTGATGTTGTTCTGTTGATATCGAATAAATCAAATCAAATCAAGTATCTTGTTACTTCATCCACTGCTCTGTGGTTTTAAATAGAAATCTACTTAATTCATCTTCTTGTCATTAATATTGAGTGACCCAATTACAAAAAGTTGAATCAACTGGGTGATGAAACGAATATGTAAACACAAACCAATGAACACCAAAAATTTTTTCTATATTTATATTTGGAACATGAAAAGGGAATTTTTCCAAGTTTCATGTTTTACACTTAACCCTTTTTCTCCCAGAAAAAAGATTACAATACCTGTAACTGTCTTACAATACTTTTTGTGTTTGTGATCCATATCTATGAATCATATTTGTCAATTGTTATGTACAATGTAATTAACATGACAGTAAATACAATTTATGATTATTCTTCTATTTAATCTATAGTTGAATGTTATTTCATTTTTTTGAATTTTAATGGAAAATGAACACACACATTTCATATTTTACACTTTTATATACTAGTTCTAAATCACTGAGCTTTAAAACATTTATTTGGCTTAATTTCATTTCTATTTTATATTTATGAATCATATAATCAACAATAATTCAGACCTAAGGCACCATCAAAATATTATAACAATTTTGTAACAACATTTTTACTGTATGATATGATAATTGCAGAACAATCAATTCATATAGCATTTGGCGGCTACTCCTATCTATATGAGATATCCAGATGAATTTCTTTCAAGATACTTCTAAACTGTTGATGGATTATCGTTTAATTGACGCTTAATAAATACTTATATTATTATTATTAAGATACAGTGGCGTATCTAGGAATCTTGAATGGGGGGGGGGCTGATGGGGGCACGAAGGTGAAGTGGGGACTTGATTATTAGGCGAGGAGGTGCTAACTTGCAAAATAAGGTGATTTGAGGTGATTTTTAACCACTAGAGTGATTTTCCCCCCTCCCCAACCCCTAGATATGTCACTGTTAAATATGATATACTTTGAATAGGAGGATCCGTATGGCGATTATTGAAGGTTAAGACCATTGCTTTTTACTCCTAGGATTCTGACAGATTTTGGGAAATTGATGCAGTCGGCTACAAAAATTCTTTGATAAGTTAATGAGCTATCTCATGACTTGCAATAACACTTAGTTACCGTAATCCACAAAAGAATAAAAAATTTAACCCGGTGGGTCATCCAATTATAACACAAGTACCAAATGAATAAACACAGAAAAGCATATAACTGAAATTCAGGAAGTGTATAAGTAGTAGCAACAATCAAAGAAGCTACACACTTGAACCGACTGTACAAATATACCATCCGAAATATCTGATAGTTTTGCGGCAACTTGTTTTCTTCCCTGAAACTATTTTAATCAAGTAGGAGCCTAATATATTTGATCATATTATCTTATCATTATTAAACTTATGGAATATGACATGATGGGATTTAAATACGGTGCAACAAAAGTGCAGTTGTGGTTAGTGGCCACTGTGTGTGCACTGAACCGTGAAAATATTTGTTTCTTTGCTTCTACTCCATCCAGCTATACAACTCAGGCCTAGTACAGGCTAGGTGGATAAACCCGGCTCAACTCACCGGGTTGATCCACCTGCCAGTCTGAACTAGATGGTTTATCTCAAGCAGGGCTGCGTTCCTTTAGTAACTATGCCTGGCGTGCCACCATGTTGAACTTTCCTAAGCCAGGCTTTAATTGTTGCGGGGGGGGGGGCCCTTGCATTGACTTTGGGTAACAAAATTACACTAATCGGCATTCAATTACGTACGGTGTGAGCTAGCGTACATTTTGCGAGCAATGTTTTGAAACATGTTTTCCTGGTTATGGTTCGTTATTATGCAAATTCTCATGCCTGGCTAATCCTGCTAGTCTGAACGCCCGGCAAACTTAAGCTGGATTTTTGTGAAATATAGGTTACCAAGTACAGTACCATCTTTCAAAATAGCCATTGGTCTTGTGTATATTGTGAATGTGAATGATAGGGAATGCACACTCGTCAAAATATAAAGCAGGCAATTACTGCCTACATTTTTATCAATGGTGGCGCTACTCAAGTAGTTATAGATAACTTGTATCTTTAAATTCACCGGCTCTATTCCCTTTCCCATGTCCATGCTCCTAGGCATACCAATGGTAGGCCTACCTAGCTATGAGGGTAAGCATTATAACCAATAAGCGACTAATCTCATTTAATCTGTGGCAAAACCCATAAATTGTATGAATAATCTGCAATTCAACTAGCGGGAAGTAAAAACTAAAAAAAAAAAATTCTGTTTGTATTTTTTGGTAAGCAAATATATTACAGTACATGTCCAACCACAATACAGAATTCACAAAGACCACCACACAGACACTTTAAATAAATTATACCCATTGTACAAACAAATGAGACAAACAATATCCCTGTGAGCTCTTCTCCCTCCTAATCCCTTCAGTAATTCAGCTCCAAAAAAGGTTTCCTAGAAAGATTCAAGACAGAAATTTGCACTCAAATGAGCATCTACAGTATAATATGTATGAGCACAAAGAAATCAGTCTATGTCTACAACTGTACCTATTAATAAAATAAATTTAATTTTAACAGAATTCCATTCAACCACAAGGTTGTTCTTCCTTCCCAGGGGCCATGAACCACATAATTCAGAATATATTAGTTATATTCTGAATTATGTGGTTCAGAATATATTAGTTATAACAAATATCAATTTTAAAAACTACTATAACTTTACAACATAAAAATAGAAATTAGTAATTTGTGATTATTTTCATATTATTATTATTAATAATAATAATAACAATAATAACAATAATAATAATAATAATAATAATAATAATAATAATAATAATAATAATTATTATTATTATTATTATTATTATTGTTATTATTTTTATTATTATTATTACTTATTATTATTATTATTATTATTATTATTATTATTATTATTATTATTATTATTCAGGTATGTTTTGTTTTATACAGAATGTAGCCCACCCAGAATGTGCAACCTCCTCCCCTCTCTATCCTGTCTCATCTCATGTTTGAAGAGCACATTTAGTTGCCACAATGGGTTTACTTGATGTTATGATTTAGTTGTATATAAAAATAAATAAAATAAAATAAAATAAAATAAATACAAAAGTAATAAATTATCTTTTGAGTTCCACTAACTACAGATGAGTAGTACTGGTATGGTAGAACCATACAGTATACAGCAAATTGAATTCAGTTTAAATATATAAACCCCATAAAAACTCCTTGTTCTTTGTCAATGTTATATGAACAAAGCATTAACCTGAGCCTTTTGTTCTGTATTGAATCCATTCTAGCAGGATTACGACATCCCATTAAAACTAAACATAAAAAACAAAATTGGTCCTAAGAAGTTGGAATGCCAGGAATTTAGGTTAAAAGTCCACAAACAGATCAAATGTACTTTGGATGTTGCAACAACATTAGGAAGACATGAGCCATACAGTGGCTTATCAAACTAACTGAGCAAAATGAATACACTCAAGTAGTTAAACACAACATTATCTCATATACTTTCCCCAGCTAGCACCTCCTCACTTTCTATCACACCCCCATTAGCTCCGAAGTCAGCACTTTTAGATATGGCATCGGCGCCATGCAGGAATAAGGGGAAGGCAAGCTAACGCTATCTTCAATGGAATAAGGTCTCTTCTATGGCAGTTGAGTGATAGGAAACGAAAATAGAATCAAGTTTGAGAGACCACAATGCTACACAAGGAAGCAAGTTCAGAGTCATGTAGGGTATGGTAACAAGTTCACAGGGCTTGCCATTTAAACATTAAAGCCAACCTCCCTGTTTCTAGTAAATGGCATAACAATTAACATCATGGTTGGTTAAGATAACTTGTAAAATAGAATAATCCATCTTTATATTTAGGACTACTCTTTCTATTGAAGCAGAAAATTTGAATATATAATTTGATATTGATATAGGATATTTTTAGTAGCTTAGCTATTTAAATGTTTTTTCAGGTTTCTTCTTTTTCTGCTGTTTATTTTCTCATATGCCTTGAGTACTAACTGTATTTCTTTTAAATGTGTAGGAGCACTTTTCAAATATTATATATTTTTTGTGAGGTACTGTATTCCACTATCTAACTATTATCGCTTTTTGACTTGCTATATACAGCCATTATCTAGGCTAACTTGTGTATTCATCAGGTGTTTGACCCACTGACCAACATTTCAGCCAGAGAATGAATTTCCTGTTCAAATAGTTAGCTTACAATACAGATAGCAAGGTACTGGCTATTAAACTGACCGGAAGTGAACCTCTGCTCTAGCTGATGCTTGAATAAACATTTGGACTTCAAATTAGTAGGGCTACAACCCTGAAGCCAACAAATACAAACTTGATAACTTTGCCTATAAAGGCAGCTGTTTTCTCTTAAATATGATAAACCTAGAGAACAAAAAAAATATGAATTATAATGAAATATTGGGAGTTGTATGTATATTTTAATTATCATTGTTCATTCGTACTCTTTTAATTTGCCAAACAAAACAGTTTTAAGCCATTATATATGTTTGACGAATACTGTACATCTTTAATTCAAAGAAAATCCAAATGCGTAAGAAAAACTTCAGGGCATTTGAAAAGAATACATTTCACAAGTTTCATACAAAATGATTTAACACAGCAAATGAGCATTAAATTAACCTAAACTTATAATAATTAATAATTATACAATGATAATAAAAATATGAAATTATTACAAAAGTAAAATTAAATAATGATTAGTATCAGTTACTAGAATTTCCTTTAAATTATTGGAAAGTCTGCAAAGCATTCTACTTTGACTGTGAAAATTGTGTGAAAAGAGAGTGAGTAAAGTGTGCTCTGCCAGTAAAATTTTAGATCATTTTTTTTTATCTAATCCTAAAAATATTGCAGTTCTGGTGTCTTGAGTCAAATTGGTTCCATCCTGATTTATAGTATTATGCGGCAGAGTTTGTGACAGTATCAATCTTAAGATTTGTCGAATGTGATATGCCCATATTTGGGCAACATCATCATGCCCATATATGGGCACATCACATAAATTCGATAGTATGGACAAAGCTTTATGATTTTTTTTATTTTAGGATTTCTCTCTGGTCACAACTTCAAGATTCTCTGATGATTGTGGAAACTCCCTAATGTTGTTTGGAATTAATCCCAAGTGTTTCTATGTAGATTTAGGCATATCTTGTTGCAAGTATGTCAGTGTAAAAAAATATCCTATCTTACCATTTTAGTTTATACATAGACCCTTAGTTTATTATAGGAAGGAAACAATATTATGAATATAAGCACATCTTTCCTGTGTGAATTTTTGATGATTAGTACGTTTCATTTTTCTTTTATTTACATTCTCCATGGTGCTGTTAGGTTACCGCGGTAGACTCTACAAATATATCAGATTTATTCTAAAAAAATGTACGAGTAGAGGAACCAATTGTGATGTCTTTTGTCCAAAAAACCAACATCGATGATTGCCGAGGGAGGAAGACTCTCAAGGGGTTAGCTTTCACAATAGAACAGCAACACGGCTTGTACACTTTCAAGTGTACCTATGTTAAGTCCAGCCCTGGACAATAGGTGGACAGGGAGAACTAATTTGTATAACTACTTAAAAAGCAGTTCCATTTACACTTCAAGTATTTCAACTTGCTTGTGACAAGCTGAGGTCTCTTTGGGTGGCAAGATTGCATTACAAGGAATAGTCCTGTTGTAACTAAATGCTGACTAGCTGCTAGGTGGCATACAGTTCCACTGAATTGTAGGCGTACTGAAAAAGCAGGTGTCATTACTTGGAATAGCAGGGCTACAACCTGATGGCGCAAGACTGTCATTGCATACAATACTGCACATAATTTGACAAAATATTCAGAAAGCAGGACTAACAATGCATGGAATTGGTCCACATCTTGGCAAAACAAAAGTGGCGCTGCATGTAATAACAGTATGGATACTAGCGTCATGAACTTGACATAAAACACAAGACTGGTACTGCTGCTGGAAAGCGCATTATATGGAATACCATTTGGATCTAAAATAAGAAAGTGTCTATAGAAATTCTATACGCAAAACACAAAAAACTTTACATTGACAAAGCAGGGCATATGCTCAGTACAGTCCAAACCCCTACAATAGAAAGTTCACTTTCAAGAACTAAGGGTAAACAACAGAGGTTGACAATCTTTAGATAAATCTGATAGTTTGCTTTCTGGGTCCATTTATTGCACCTGCTCTTAACAGGGAGGTACTCCTACAAACTCTTTGTCCATTAATCTCAACACCTATATGAAAAGCTACTATTTATATCCTACCGTAATAATGGGCAACACTCTTCAACAAAAAATAATATTTAGCTAACTTGGCCCAGGGACAGGAAACATGATAATCATCAACTTGCCCGGTGTGTGTGTGTATTGATTTTGACAACATTCTTGAGTGATTCTAATTATTTACTTAAGAAAATGGGGAAGTGAAAATGGGGTAAATAGGGAGACCAGATGCAAACAATTTAAAAAAAAAGTAAGATTTTTAAAATGCATGAAAATGCTTGAACAATGAAACAAAGAACAATTATAACAAGTGAAAATAAATCGAAGGATGGCAGAATATCGTTGCATGGTGTTGAGAGGTACGAGTGCGTGACATATGACTAATGGTGATAACTTTTCATGATGTTAAAATGCAAAGTTATGTTCAATTGCTATCGTTCTTAAACTGTGTTCCACCAAAAATATACAGAACCTTTTGAACTATGTACTGGTTAAAAGTCCATCATTGTTTTTCTTTTTGTGGAATATTTTTGTTGTTACTTTTCCTTTGTCTCATCTTCATCTTATTTGTTTCTTTCATTCAACTTCTTTTGTATATTTGTTGAAAGCACATAAAGACCTAGGATTGTGCACTATGCCGATTGACATTGTTATATTGTTTTTATATATTTCTTTTTATTTATTTAGTTTCTACTTTTTCGTTAAAAATAATATTGAAATTGAAAATCTTATGTTACATGAAATTGTTTATTATTGCTACTGGTATTTCAAATTCAAACTGATATTCTGTTTATATTCAAAAGTTTATATATTGTAATATTACTGTATATGAGAATGGTACCACTTGACTAAGACACCATAACTGCACCGGATGTCAATACATGTATAAACATATTGAATAAAAATCTAATTTTACAGGCAAAACACAACAAGCTTTTTTTTTACATATGACCCTGACCCACGAGAACTAGATCTGCTGATTTTATGTGCCGGGTAGATAAAAAGCTACCATAATCAAATAGAGAATTTGTAGACATTTGCAACAAAATCAGATGGTAAATAATATTTCTTCCTACACAACATTTTTTTTCTACTCGTTGGCACACAATCCATGCCTTTGACATTGTAAGTACTGTTCTCTTACCTTATTGAATTAATAAAATAGAAATATATAAAAAGTTACCATATTAGGGTTCTTGGGTTTAAATCCCAATAAAAATGATTTGTTTCTCAACACTGGTTATTATGAAAAGAATGCTTTACTTAACACATGTGGTCAACCACTAAACAGGTTCACAAGTTTTCAACAATATTCTCACCTTCAGTTATCCAACTGCCACATCTCTACCCATAATATTTCTGATGTCTAGAACATCCTACATCTGAGTATATCTGTGTTTTGTTGCTGTAACTTCATTAATCTGAATGGTCAGAATAAATGGTTCAAGTTTACACCTACCATAAGCAGATGCTACTTCCAGATGTACAGAATTGCAGGTGTACTGACAAAGGCCAGATGTTCTAGGACTTGTAAAATTTTCACCTTTATGTCTTATGTCAGTGAACTACGACCCTGAACACCTCCCCTGAGTCCATATGTCAATTGCACCCCCTACTAAGTAGTATGTGCAGGAATGTTAGGTAAATAACTAGGCCAAATAGTAACTGGGGTCAACTAATACTTTTACTATTTTTTAAGGGTAGGGCATTTCCAAAACAAACAAACATGATTCACTTCTTGTTTTCTTTTTCAAATGTGTATAAACATAAAACTAAACACATTCAAAGGAGATGTTACAAATACATTGTGTCGTAATTCTTTTCATTATTGCAATTGTCAAAAAAAAAAAAAAAAAAAAAATGCTGTGAAAGAAATAAAATGCAATTAAAGCATAAACAAAAGTAAAACAAACATTGGTATCCCTAGTTTATACAACACATAGTTTCATAGCCTTGGTACGCCTCTCAGTCTATTTTATTAACAAATGAAAATAAACTATTTAAAGCTCAATTACTTGTGATGAGCGAAGTATATGTGTTCCACAAAGAATTCTATGTACCTGACCAAGGTGGTAGCAGTCTGACCTTCTGTTAATGTAGCAATCACCTATCCCACCTGTTGGACATAAAAGATCTTTTCTGGTGGGAAGATGGGCTGATGTAAATATATCACTTCCACCCCCTGCTTTTATTGGAGGTCAGTAAAGGTGCAGAGGTCAATATGCAGGGTCACTGAACACTTTGTGGATGCCTTATTAGTATATAATCCCTAACCTATATTTGGATAAGCATTGCTAGGTATTTTTATGGTATAGTATGTGAAACACCAAAGGCACAATTACTGTTATATAGACAGCGCAGTTAACAATAATACAAAACTCGGTTTTTATATTTTCTGGAGGTCTTTCCTTATCATTAATTACCTAAGAGTAATAATTAGAAAGGATGAAGAAATAGAATGGAAAAAGCTGAAAGCGGTCAGATCTGTATAGAGTGCAGGATCAAAGTAGATGAAAAGGATTGGGCTAAAGAGGCCATCGGCCTGCAGTAGCCTCACTGACTGGGTGATGACTCCAAAATTAACCAAAATAAAAAAAAATAAAAAAGAAAGCAAGACCCGTTTTATACCTCATTTAGAAAACTTTCATTAAAAGATATTCAGAGGAGAGCTAAAAAAGAATTATTTTCTCCTTTAGCAAAATGGTTTCACCGTTTACCGTAAGTATGGTATCTGGGAGAAGGAGGAAATAAAAAATAAAATTTTATTGACAATAAGAAAATGATTAGTGACTTAAATGAGAACGAAAAAAAAATGTTTGAATGGGTTGATAGATATGCTATTTTGCCTAATTAATATAATAAAACAATATACCTGTATACTCGGAACATTGTAACCATTTTTATTTAGAAAAAAACCACAAAAGTAAACTTTCATCAGCTTCTGTCTGATTCCATGTTTGATTGTTCAACTGACTGTTTGATTGACAAAAGACAATTTTCCAAAAGAAACTATATTGATGTTATGGCTGGATCCAAATCAGGCTCTGATTTACAGATTTTTAATAAAATTGAAAAAAAAAATCTAAAAGCAACTTACCGTACAATATTTGGGTGTTCGTGGGAATCGAGGTGCTTCAAAAGGGCAATTTCTCGGAGAGTTGACATTGGCATCCCCTCCTCCGTGGCCTGTACACGTATTCTTTTAAGAGCAACGACATCTCCGGACACTCTATCGCGACCTCTGTACACGGTACCGTATGCACCGGTGCCTATTTTCTCAATCTCACAGTAACGCTTAGTGTTGGTGGAGATGTCTGGAGATGAGGAAAGGGGTGGTGTGCTCATATTTCCATAGTAGTAGGTGGGTGGTTATATCACAAGGGCATCTTTCCAACTTCAGAATCACCTACGGAAGCAGAATAGGAAAAATTAACAAAACTTACAAATGAAGCCCAAGATAGTTAAGCATCCAATATATTACAACTGTGAGTAGTGGACGTCAGCTATATCTTTATTATTACTAAGCAATCTAGCATTGGCCTTATTTATTCTAGTTATAATACCAGCCAAAAATAGCGCAGCATATTGATGCTTTTTATAAATATGTTGTTTGCGTTCTGTTTTACTGGCTTTTGTGTATTTATGCAAGCTGACTGGACACTAACTTCACAAGTTAATGGTTAGGGACCTCGGGGGCTCACTCCTAAATATTTCTATACGGGGAGGTACCGCATTTACGGGGTATATTTTCGAGAACTTTGTAGCACAAGTGCGGGAAATATGGAGGAGTTGCAGCATTTATGGGGTATACTTGCAAAGACTTTGTAGCACAAGTGTGGGAAATAACCGGAGTGAAAATGGTAATTAAAGTCCCTGGCCCATCCTGTGTCAAAGTGTGATTTTCCGCACAATGTTAGTGGGAATTTCAAGCTAGACTGGGTACTAAGCCGGTAAGCCCCTTGGTAAGCCTACCTTTGGTACAGCCACGAGATCTCGACTGGACGTAACACTTTTTACCATCGAGAACCAGTATATATTGCACCCTCTCTGGTACTATTGAGTGGCCTTCAAAGATCTTATAACAAAATAACGTTCTCCGTGATTTCTGTGTGCAAACTCTGTAATAACGCAGTGTAGGGCGCTCTCTTGCAATTACAATTAACTTTGATGTCTATGATCTACTTGCAAATTCTGGAACACCAACCATGGTAACAACTAGGACGCCCTCTCTCAATTACAATTACTTTCTATTGCGTTTCACTGAACATCAACACTTCTATTTGTTAATGCTAGAATCGCAGAGAGCGCTACGGTATCTTGTAATTATAAGATCTTTGGTGGCCTTTTTCCATTGTCTTTTAGAGCACAGTGCGATTTTGGTAAATGGACGTAGTTCAAGTCCATAAGAATTTTCATTAAAATAGGTAGATCAAGTGTCTCATGTCTTGAAGTGGCTGCGGCACCCCCCTGTTTGGTTGTTATGCAAGTGAGCTCCCTGGGTTAGGGACTCACACCAACTCTAAAAGGAAGATAACTCCTATTCTACAGACTACAGTATAATTAAAATCAATATTTAAAAAAAGGTAGCATTTGAAATAGTATCGTACATTAAGGTCCGGAGGAAACCAACGATTATATGAGCTATTTTAGTCTGGAAATGACTAGAATACCTTGAGATTAAAGCCATATGACGTATAAAACTGCCAAATCTGATAGAGAACTTACGATTTTAACTTTTTAACAGGCATATTGAGAAGATAAATGTTCAGTTATATTCAGTTCATCAAACAAGAGAAGTGAATCAAACAATACACAAAAAGGTTCAAATGATAATAATATCTGAATGAACTGCTTACAACCCCAAAAATGTAAAAATAAACTTATTTCCATTAAGGTCCTCTTGGAATTTTAACACTAAAAATATTTCTTGCATATCAATTACATTAAATAAAATATAATATTTTTTTTGTAATGCATTATATCAATACTATATCAATTATCATTAAAAGTTAGAATTTTCCATCACTCATTTTAACTAACATAAAAAATCCCAGAAATTAAATTAAATAATTAAAATAAATCTTAAAATTTCAACTTACATGATTTCCAACATTTTGGTGAATCTTACCTTTAAGAATACAAATAAATTATTCACCAGAACAATAGCGATAAAGGGGCGACGACTGAGTACCAGAACTTTGGGAAGTTTACAAGACCTTTCAATCTTGCTCAACAACCATGCAAAAAAAAACCAGCTCAAACTTTTAAGAGGAGCAGGAGTGTAGATCTCGAGACACCTTTGATGCTAGACACATATGGCTTCAATTTTCCGATTACATAGTGATTGTTGGGTTGCAGAGTAATGCCCTATATGACATATATTCCTGGAGTTCTGTCAGAAAACATAGCGGATGGTAAGGAGACAATATTATTGAATGATTACACAAATATTTGACACAAATTCTTTGTGATAAAACTGTCAGAGTTTGGAAATTAAAGTGCTCAGCTGGGATTCAGTTTTAAAGTTTGCATATAAATATTAATTGTAATAATGGAAATATAAATGAATAGGTTAGAAAGGGAATATATTAACAATTTTTTCAAAAGTACTCATAATAATAAAAATCAATAATTTACTGTATGCATTAAATAAATCACTGAAAAAAAATATTTACTACAAATTGAATAAAGAAAATAACCAAGAAGAGATTTAAAGAACTGAAATGAAAAGCCCTTGTTAAAGATCTACTGCCAGTGTTGATATTTAATATTTTAATTAAATAATTAGCTTTTAAACCCTGCCAATGCCATTGTCTGCTTGGGTAAGACACTGTTTTAATTCCCTCAATCTTTGAATGGGACGATAAGCTGTTGGTCCTATTATTTACATTAGATTTCAATTAAAAATTAGAAAAAACATTTCCTCGCCAACTAACAGTTTAAGACACATAAATATTACTGTTCCTAATACTGTATTCTTTGCATAGAAGTGGCTAGTATTTTAAACCAACTTATTTCATAGTCAAAAGTATTTAAATCAGTGGTAATGAATAGTAGTATCAATTAGTGTATCCCAATGTTCCTTTCTTCTAAACTCTGCTCCCTGCATTTTGTTGCTAAGGCACCAAAAAAAAAGATAGCATAAATGCACATAAACACGATCGTTTGTGGGACGTGTGTGTGTGTGTGGGACAAGAATGTTATCAGATCACTGTCCTGATTGGTCAGTTGTTGAGTTTGATTAACACTCTGGAAAAGTTCATTGAAAATTAATAAACTTAATAGTATTTGATCATTTTAAATGAGCAATCCCATGTTTAGTAGACCTTTACTTGTAAACTAGAATTTAATACTTGTAAGTATTGTGATATTGGTAAAATCAGACTAGATGGATTAATGGGAGTAGAAACATTAATGTGTATGAATGATATATGAGAAGCTACAAAGAGAGAGGCAGAAAACATCTGAATGTCAGGGAAAGATCAGTAAGGTTCAATCACAAATATGGGGACCTAGCAAGGGGTTTTTTGAATTGTTAAAAAATAAAAAGCTAGCACACTTCTACTTACAGCTTACTAAAACCACTCTTAAATCTATTTTACGAACAAATCTACCAGTGATTCATTATTCTCATAGAAATACCATTTAAACACTGAGAGATTTCACTTTCACTCTTTCTGAAATTTAAATAAACTGGGAAACATTCTTTTCCCCTGGGGCACTCTCTGGGTATACTTTGTTTCTACCTCAAGTAAATTCCAGGCAAGTAGGAAGCTAAACAAAACAAAACTTTACCATAAAGAAAACACATAAGCCTAACCCTAAAATAGCTTAACCTTGCATATGAACAAATCCTTCAGCAGAATGGAATATTTTATAGGATTTCTTTCAACAGTATAGTACTTCAAAACTATATAAAAAAAAAAAAAAAAAAAAAAAAAAACCAGTCAGCCAAAAAAACAAAACCAGTCAGCCTTGCCCAAAAATAGCTTTGTATGGGATTAATCCTTAATCATACATTTTTTTTATCTTAATTTCTTGACTTTTTCATGTCATCTGTTTTGATTCATCATAAAATTGTGGTTCTTTTTGTTTTACAGAGAATAAAATAAGAAATGTATGTCATATCCACCTTTATCTGTGGTTATAGAGTTTTTGTGTAAATTCCATCATAAAATTATTTTTAAGACGATCAACTCTGGCAAAGAATTGTGGAAAGAGGCACAACCTTTGGGAAATCTTATGGCTGTATGACATATTGATGATTTGTACTCATCACTGAAAAGATCCACGGCACATTGATTTCCACTTATCAATGAAGAGATCTACGGCACATTGACGATTTCTAATCATTACTGAAGAGATCTACGGCACATTGATGATTTCTAATCATCAATGAAGAGATCTCAATGGCACATTGATAATTTCTACTCATCACTGAAGAGATTAAAGGCACACTAATGATTTCCACTCATCACTGAATAGATCTACGGCATATTAATGATTTGTACTCATCACTGAAGAGATCTACGGCACATCGATGATTTCTAATCATCAATGAAGAGATCTACAGCACATTGATGATTTCCACTCATCAATGAAGACATCTACAGCACATTGATGATTTCTACTCATCACTGAAGAGGTCTACGGGACACTGATGATTTCCACTCGTCAATGAAAAGATCTACGTCACATTAATGATTTCTGCTCATCACTGAAGAGAACTTAATCACATTAATGATTCCTAATCATCAACATCTACAGCACATTGATGATTTCTCTAATCACTGATGAGACCTACGGCAATTGATGATTTCTACTCATCACAGAAGAGATCTATGGCATATTGATGATTTCTACTCATCACTGAAGAGATCTACAGCACATTGATGATTTCTACTCATCACTGAAGAGATCTACAGCACATTGATGATTTTTAATCATCACAGAAGAGATCTACAGCACATTGATGATTTCTAATCATCACAGAAGAGATCTATGGCACATTGATGATTTCTAATCATCTCAGAAGAGTTCTATGGCACATTGATGATTTCTAATCATCACAGAAGAGATCTATGGCACATTGATGATTTCTACTCATCACAGAAGAGATCTATGGCACATTGATGATTTCTACTCATCACAGAAGAGATCTATGGCACATTGATGATTTCTAATCATCACTGAAGAGATCTACAGCACATTGATGATTTCTAATCATCACAGAAGAGATCTACAGCACATTGATGATTTCACTCATCAATGAACAGATCTAAAGCACATTGGTTGTTAACATTTTGCCATACTGTATTTTTTTTGTGATTTGCAAAAACTCGTCTGTAAACTATGAAAAATATTGGAGTTGAATAATAATAAATATATAGTAATAAACCTGAATAATAATAGATACTGGATAGCAAAATACAAAACTTAATTATTATTTTGAATTCAACTATAGTGTAGTGGGTATTTCTATGGTATGTCATATCTGGCATACAGTAGAAGATATGGATGAAGCCCAAATCAAAATGGGTCCACTCCCTTCCCCCACATTTATTTTCTTTTTTATTAAAATCCAATAAAAATCAATAAAAAATATTGTCACAAGTAGTTTGTTCCTTTCTACTCTGGTTTTCATCAATTAAAAAATACTTTTAAAAAAAGGGCCAAATATAAACCCAGTGTTCATAGTAATACTGCAATTTCGTTTGCCACTCGATCAATAAAGCGAAGTCATAGAGTGATTAGAAACAGGGTTTAAGTTTAAGGATGATTAAACGAAAGTGTTAGAATCTCAGCCAAGGAATGCCAATATCAACATACCATGTAGCAGGGAACCTTGACAGATAAGATCTTATGGGTGGAAGGGTGTGCTACATAACTCTACCAGGATACAATAACTGAGAAATATACAGTGGAGGCCACACATTTACTTCACAGCAGTTTTTTGATGGCAATTTGGGAATTTCAAACATTCCTTCCAGGACAAATCTTCTAACGAGCTTTAAACCACTGTTTCCCCTCAGTTTATGCTCGACTAAAGTAAAAAGATTCACTGATAATCTTTTAACTATTTTTAATTTTAAAAATATAATTTTTTTTAAATGAAAATATTATAATATTTATTTATTTCAAGTTAGTTACAAACTTTCATCATCAAAAAAAGTAAAATTTCACAAGTATCTTAAGTCTATAAAAATATCTAGGCCTATCATTAATACTGACAATTGTATTTCAAATCAATGTATAATTTATAAGTATAATATTTTTTTGTAACGATTCAGTACTAAGTTTTAGGATGGCTGCTTGTTGTAGTTTTCCAACCCATTTGAAAAAGACCCTTTTTGTTTTTTTAAGAACTTGATTTCGGTTTAAAATAGGAAGAATCCAGTCACAATGTTGATTAATAATAGTACTGTAATAAATAGTAACACAATCAATTTCAAACTAAAATATACAAAATTTGTTAAATCATAAACATACTGATGAATATTTTTGAAAAAAAAAAAACACTAAATGGGTTTTGATTTGACAAATTGCTTTAAATTTAAGTTAGGAGGCATTTTCAAGTAATCAAAGGTAAAACGGTTTTTTCCAATATGCCTACAGTTTTTTTTCTTTAAATGGTATTTGCTCTTGTAGAAGTCAACTCAAGGTCAGATACAAGAGAAAGAAGGCAACTTGGTACCATATTGCCAAAATTGCTGAAAGCAGACTATTTTTTGTTGTGTAAAAACATAGATTAATTTTTTTTCCTGGGTATCAAAAGAGAAAAGATATAATAGAACAACAAAATATAACACCAAAAGTGAAAATATGATAATAAACAAAGGACAGCAAGTCAAAAAAAAAAACTGAAGAAGACATGAGATCAAATTAAAGTATCATCCCAATGTCCTGTGAACAAAACACCAAACAATTTGGTTAGAAACATAACATTTATCTAACTGGAATATTTTGATCTGTCTCACTTTGAAAACTCTGCCAGATCGTTAGTGATTTAATATTTTTAAAGGTTTTTCCATACCTACCACATTAGAGCAATTCAACAAAAACATTTGACATAGTGAATGACACTTTGGTAAAATGTAAATATGTATTATTGTATTTTTGTGTATTGGGCCCTATTCGAGAGTAGTACTTTTGTATTATAAACCAGAATAATGAAGAAATTAAAACATCAATAAAAAAAAATTTAAAATCAATGTTAACATTAAATTTACATTAAAATTACAGGATAAAAGAGTATAAAAACTGCAATAGTGGGATAAGGATACTACGCAAACCTCATCCCAAAGCTATTGGCCAAGTATTCATCAGTAAATTTGTTAAGGAGATAGGTCACATGATGTCTTCCCACACTGCTTTCTCTATACAACTTCCTGTTGTATTTTTATATTCTCTTTGTAACTTTATAAAAACTTTATCACTTTGATGGGATTACTTAAAGTAATCACCTTAATCCAAAGGGACACTTTTTCCATTAAGAAGAAAACAATCAATTCTTTATTTAAAATATGTCAATAAAAGGAAAAGATTATGTGCTAATTTTGAAAAGAGGAACAGAAGGTCTATAAAGTGAATTTGAAATTATTAACACACAATAAATGTTATGGGATAATGATAATGATAAAATTTAGAGGTACAAACTTTTTTTATGCCATTATAACCGTTGTACAGTACGGAATAATTGAATTACAAGCACTGCCAAACAATTTTAGAAATATGACCTTAATCATTTCAATATTAATATTTATAATATTAGCAAATAATAGTGTTTGAGTGAAGATTATCAATAACATCTTAATTATAATTAATATGTTAAGTGAATTAATAGTATGCCATATAACTCTTGAAATATGACATAATCATTTCTACATTAATATTGATTAGCAAATTATATTGTTTGAGTGAAGATTTTCAATACATATTACAGTAATTATAATTAATTTTTATTTAATATGTATTACAAATTAGACTTTTTTAATTGAAGTAAATGTTGAAGGGAATCAATTCTCTTATTTATAACATTTCATGCAATTAATGCTAAGCTAAAGTAGGCCCTAGCAGCTGAAATGAATACTTTTGCTTAATCATAATTACAGGAAACAAATAATAAATTCTTGTGTTTGCATTATCTTTCTGAAGCTAATGGCCCTCTATCAAATGCTTCAATAAAATAAACTAAACTAATTAAGGGGAGAACAGGGATGAAGATAAGCTTGAATATATTAATAAATTAATATCATTAATAATAAAAATAAATAATAACAGCAACAACAATAACAACATAACAGCAAGATCATGTCCTCAATGCAATTCACATTTATAGGTAATTAATGAAACACCTATCAATCAATATGTTTAGCTCAGTGGGGGCACCAGCATCTGCCTGACAGTAGGGCTAGCCTATCTGGCCAGGGTCTGACAATTTCCTATGAAAGATAGTTGGAGTCTGGGGAAAAGCCTTGGTGGAGGTACAGCCAGTAAAGCTAAGCACCCTGACACATAAAAAAATAAGAAAATTTGGGCTTTTTTAAGCTGAGACATTTTAGTGGAAATGAATGTTCTCTTTTTTTGATTATCAGAGGATATACTGTAATATTGTCCTTACATGCTTTATAAACAAAGAAATACTGGTAAAATAATGTAGAAAACTGTTTGTTGAGAAAATAATATGATCTATAAACGCCATCCCACTCATCCATTACTGCTGCCTGCTCTTACATGAATTCTCAGCACTATTCTTCAAGAGATGTTTTCCCGACTGTTTCCCTCAAGAGTTAGCTAAAGCACATCTTCAGGGTTCCTAAAGAACCTCCAAGAAGCTTCTTCTAATTTTTGAATTTTTTGGACATCTGAGGATTCAAGGAATTTTATAATCCATAACAAGTCAGTGTTTAGACGCTAAAATTGAATTAAGCCCTCTTAAAGGAATGTTTCTTAGCTGGGGTCAAACACCTTACTATTAAAGAGCTAAGGCTCTCAAAGCCCTTTCAGAGTTTGCTTAATTTAACCTTTTCACTTAGCTCATAATTGTTGGATTTTATCAAACACAGCAGCGGAAGTGTATTATATAGAACATTTTTTCTCATCAAAGTTATGCAATGGGGGCCAATTACACTGAACTAAAACAGCTTCTGGTGGTGGTGTGGATAATCCACCCTGCTTTCGATAATGGATTAATTCCTAATTAAGACAAGCATGGTGGCATTTTGTTTACTACAGTACTGTACTGTACTGACAAACATTAGTTTGTTTTCGCTTAGAGAGTCTATGCTAGCTTCATTAAGTGCAATTGATTAAGAAAGCTGGCATAGATTGTTAGAAAAACCAACTACAAAATATTTTTCATTGTTAAATACAATTGAATTTTGTTTGGCAAATAAATTTCCACCTTCACTCCAAAAGAAAACACCTAAAAACCAACATTAATTAGTATAAATGTTAGCATTTTTCAACCAGAGAACTTTTGCTCCAAAACTCAGGAACTGTTTCCAACAAATCATTGAACTCATCAATAATTAAATAACCTATATCTTTTTTGCACAATAATATATTTTCCATTCGTTGGATGTATTTAAGTTTTTATAAATTTAAGAAATATTTTATTCATTGTTAAAAATAACAATCTGGCATGCGAACCAATGATCTATTGTCCTGAGATTTGTACGGCATTGCATTTTCAAAATCGAGAACAATTTTGGAAACTTGCTTAAGGCTGGGTTCTCAGTACATCTGATATAGGTTTTATTCTCGCTTGATTTATCCCAGTCAACCCACACTGTACATGTTGTACCCTGTACATTTTTGACAATGTTGCCAGACTATAATTGGATAGTTTTGTTGACATATAATATTCTGTGAGAAAGATTAACCCTGGCAATATTATCATTGTTAATTAAAAATTAATATTTTCATACTATTAACTCAACAATGAACCCAACAGAGAAATCTTTAGTTTAATAATGTTTATGTTTAAGCTTACGGTACACGACGTAGGTAGTTCTGAAAACAACTGTTGTAGTTAAGAAATAATAATTTTAATAATGTTGATGATGACTATGCAAATTAATAATTAATACTTAATGATAATATTAATAAAAATAATTATTATCATTTAAACAATAAATTAATAGAATACTGATGACTTTTAACTTAATTTTGTCAATACTACTTAATCGCTTAATTTAGAATTTATGTACATGAAAAAAGATGTATGATACTATTGGACAAATTCTCAACAATTTTAATGGACAATCTACGATTCTGATTTTGAGACGATCTGTTAATCATTAATCTTTTCAATTCAATCATTAAAATGCAAAATTGAAAATGGTGTATTAATTTTTAATTCTTTAATGATTGCTTTGATGTATTTTTTGTTGTTCGTTGAGTCCTGTTTAAGAGGTCAATGGGAAACAATTGTGTGACACTGTTAAGATTCTTCCCTTCTTTTTTCTTTTGTTATTGAAAAGTATTTCTGGCAACAAAAAACGCATAGAGCAATTAGAAGCATTCTAGCCTGTTAAAGTTTGTTAAGTATTATCCTTGTTTAATATAATTACTACCTGTTACCTGTCAGTATCCTCTGCTCAAAGCAGTTGACTATCAATCATAATTATATAAGTATATATATTTATATATATTTATATATAAAACATATATACATATATATAAAATCTATTAAAAAAATTATAATATATATATATATATATACATATTAACATATATATATATATTACATATACATAACATATATATATATATATATATTTATACATACATATATATATATATACACACACACATACATATACACACACACATACATATATATACCTATACATATAAAATGTTCACAAGTTTGTAACAAAGAACAAAATGTATTTGTCAGGGAAAGAATTATTATAATAATCAAATAATAATAGTAAATTATTAAAAGTCATGCCTAAGGTTACCATGCCAAGAAGTTGGGGATGAAGGGTGTGTAACTAAGGGCAACATTGTTCTTCACATTCACTGGGGTAGGGGGAGGGGAACTATATTTTTGTTAACAGTAAAGTAGACATGCATTCAGAATGGAACTATGTACATCAGCTTAATGCCATTAGCTCTTATAATCAAACTTTCACACGAATGTTGATTAAATTATTTAACCTGTTATTTATTCAATGGTGACTGTTTCCATTTGTTCATGTTCTTTCAAATACATTGACAATTGATAAGAGATTATTCAAAATGCTAGGCTACGAATTAACACAGGTAGGACTAACAGACAGAAGTGTCATCATTCTTGAAGGGGTGCTTTAAAAAACGAAAGTTTTCAATGGTGGAATGTGGCAAAATACCTTAGCCTGCAATTCCCTGATCCCTTAAGAACACTATCAAAGGTTTATTAGAACTGATCACCATAAGAAAAGTAGGATTTGGTCAAGAATGTAAAGTCTAACACATTGATAAAGGCCTGGTCATCTACAATAAAAGATCCCATTCATTGAAGGCAAACAGAGCCAAGTCGCCCCATTTTAAAAGGTGGATCACATTATTAAGTTTAAGCTATGCCTTTTTGTTAATAAAATACAATCATACAGGCTACAGACCTAGCCTAGGCTGCACATTTACCAATAAGTCTACTTTTAAAGTTATTAATTTCTTCTTGGGAATCGTGTTAATATACTGGTAATTTAATCAACTTTCTTAGTTCCGCATAGGCCTACTCTCTAGGCCATGTCCTGGGTGGTCGGCAGATTTCCGCCTACATAACTCTATAGCTACAACGTGTGCTAAGTTTTCACAATAAAAAATATTTTTAAATATTAAAATACACATTAATAAAAGATTGATGTACTACACAGTCAGGTTAATTGTAAATAATGGCGTTTATAATCACAGAATACTGGGAAAATGTACGAAGATCACGCAAACCGCATATAAACACAACCCCCCTTGGCTATCGCTATTCACACCGCTACCATAGTACCAAGAATGATTGATAGGCTTACCACCAACACTCGAAAAATAAATATTAAAAATATTGAAAAATATATTTTATCAAGTGTTTGAAGATTCATTTACATTTAAATATTTACACTTCAATATTATGCAACTAATATGCAAAATTTAAATCCACATATCCGTCAACAAACAATATTTCCGTAGCCTACGATCTAGGCTCTGTGTCAAAGAACTCACCACTGCAGTGCAGAACGTGTTTTAATCACGGGCTCGGTCGTGGGAACAAAGTCTGGAACGAGACGGTATAAATCGAAGCTGTTGACCCGTTTCAGTATATTGCTGGTGGTCTTACAAATTCCGTTTACCAGCTGATGGTGATAGGCATTGAAGCACGTGTTTTAATGACGAGCAAGGCCTTTAACTCTTTCACGAGACGTGATTGGTCCTCGGTCACGTGATATTATTGGCCAATCAAAATGTAGTTGAATATAAAACTTTTGTCCAATCAACACAGCTTTTATATGCAGCTGGGAATGGAAGTGTTGAACCCACAATAAATCTTAATTTTTATTTTTATTTTCTAATTTTTATCAATTACTATGATCAGGGGTTCACTTCCCCTGGATAATTTTAACAATGATCACTATCTAAAATTAGATGGCCTACGATCCAGGCTCAGGTTCAGGCTCTGTAGATTGTAGCCTATAGCTATCTAATGAACCTCGAGGAAGAATTTATAAGGTTGATGGAATTTTAATCCAAAAGTATAATATTTATGAACAATTATCATAAGTGAACCATTGGAAGTTGTAGTTTAATCGGTTACGTGCGTGTTACGAATTTCTTGTCAAGGACATCACCACACCACGACACAATTGTAGAGGAAACCGTCTATTCGTTGTAATTGTAATGCCCTTGAACTAAAAACGTAGGGTAACGACTTTCATCTTAACATACTTAAAACTCCTCATTTCAGCTTGTGGCTGCCGGTATTCTACAATGTAGTGTTATAAGCTTTTTTCATTCAATGCAAACAAGTGTATACAATACCAGTTTTTATAAACAAGAAACAATAATTTACAAAATAAAATTTATGTAATATTTGTTAAATTTAATATTATTAATATTAGCAATTATTACTGTTTTATCAATATTGATTAAGCCTATTACTATTGATATGAAAATCGTTAATATTATTGCAATTATTACTATTAACATTATCTTATAAATAATTAGGCCTATTCTGTTGTTATTATTTTGTAACATTATTTTATTAGTTTTGCCATTATTATTAATTAGGCCTCATGTTGTAATATTAATATTATTGTTATTATTATCATTTTATTATTATTATTATTATTATAAATATTTTTAATATTAGACCGACTATTATTATTAGATTACTCAATTCCATAATAATAATAATTTTCGTTAAATGAATGTTAACAAATGTTTTATGATACGTGACAATAATATAATTATATAGGCCTATGTACCAATTCTGTGATATGCTCTTTGTTTAATCATGTTTATCATCGTATTCTAAATGTTTTAACGGGCCCTTTTTGGGCAGTCACCAATTCCGTCGGGGGATTTTAGATGTGCTCGTATTTTTTATATCGGCGGTTGATAGGGGAAGGAATGGATGAAGGAAGGAGGGGCTTTTACAAATAAAGGGTCTAAAGAAAATTAATGATTATGGAAACTCTATATGGCTGGAAATGACACTCACAGACTCACAGAAAATTTATCCATTTTAAAAACATTTTTTGGGGCCCCAGGCCGACACAGGGCCTCTTTAATTTGGCACTGGATAAAGGCTATAATACAATGTCCTACAGTTGATGTCAGAGACACATTATTTTGTTATGCATCAGCAAAGCCCTTTTTGGGTTAGGGTGCTAGATCGAGAACCCTGTGGATGGGCCCTTCGGGGCCCCTCGGGCCCCTCGGTGTCGGGAACCTTGCGGACCGCATAGGCGTTACGTCACTGATGCAGGAAACCAAATACATCCATAACGAAAATAATGATGTTTGCTAAAGCAAATAAATCATACTACAGAGACCCATGGATTAAAATTGGGAAGATGCTACGAATAGATGCTGACCAGGAAAAAGCATCAACTCAATCAAGGACAAATTTCAAAAATCTTCTAAAAACGGTTTTTCTTGGACGATAGAAGATTGACCCTAAGACATGTCAGATGGAGGAACACTTAAGTAAGTAAATTGAAAATTGAATGATAAAGAAATGTTCTTTCTGTTCAATCGGATGCATTCATAGTTACAGACCTTTAAATTGGCTGGTTATCAATTGGTGACATTTTTTAAAAGTGAAAAATATGTATGCCTATGCCTATATATA
>NW_022712725.1:564751-592875 GCF_011630105.1 Anneissia japonica
GTTCGGTTAGGTTGAGATATGTTTGTTTAAGTGTCAAAATCTCAGTCAGAATCAGTTTTTTAACAAATTTGAAATAATTCCTGTGAAATATTATATTCACAAGTGTCAATACTAGCAACGGAAAATATCATGTCGGCCGTTTTTATGTGTGATAACAGAACCTAAATCGAGGTAAGGCTAGGCCTAGCCTATCAGCATTGGATAGGCTAATGTTTTCGGCGCCTACGATATTTCTTCTCACGACCTATCGCAAAATCAACATGAAAAATTCATCCGCATTCATTTTTTGTGTGGAACACAAAAAATCAAATTTCAGTCTTATTTTACATTTTTTTCATTCTTAGGAATGTCTAAATTCATTTAAACTAGCAATTCCGTATTATATTTATAAATCTTTATAACATTATACAAAAATTAGATTTTTCTTAAAAACTGAAATTTTGCCGGGAATGGGGCTTTAAAGGGTAATCAGTTTAAAATAAGAACAGAACTCACTTTGAACATTGTGTATGGTGGGACACAGGTGATCACACTAGGGGTCCCAGAAACACTTGGTTTTTCCGACATTTCCTAATCCGGGCATTTTACATGCGAGAAACTGATATTTTAAAATTTTTAAGGTAAAATTTCTACTTTATGAAATTGGAAGTAGCGACATTGTGGAAAAATGTTTACACATTCGTGATTACACATGGAAATAAAACAGAAACAATGTCTTTGAGTACCAAATACAGCCTACACAAAAATGTAAACAAACACTATTTTCATTTAAGTGGAACTTTTGCTTCCGTGGGAAAGTCTTCTAATCCGCAGATCTTCCCTGGTTATGGGTCTCCAATTTGATCATAGTTTTCCTCAAAGAATATTTTTAAAAATGTCTCTGTAGATCAATACAGTAACACTCCCAATTACATACCAAACAATTACGAACTCTTTTTTTTATAGTACACAATTTGTGGCGATGACATCATTCAAACGATCTTTCCTCACTATCAGATACACTTAGTATTTAAAAATCTTTAAAAATAATATCAAACGTTACGTCAGCCAAGGAAGAAAATGTTTAAACAATAAACATAAAACTCCTTAACAGCCATAAATATAAATCGTTTTCAGTTGAGATGTATTTCAATTAAGCCGTGCAAGCTTGTTTAGGCAGCTACTGTACAATATGATCAGTAATATAATATTAATAGCCACTGTAGGAATGGACAGTTTCACTTTTTGTTTGTTGTTGGCTTTATTCCAAAGGATAAAACTAGAATGTAGTAAATTATATCTTCATTATTATAAAGAGAATAATAAGACTTGTTTTTACTATGAATAATCATGTATTTATTTAGAAATCATTATACAGTAATAAATATGAATACTGTACATATTGCAGGCTTAGGCTTACCTATCCTTATGTACTATGTAGCACTATGTCTAGGCCTACCCTCAGCACTGAGATGCTATGAAAATTCAAACTCAATTATTCTCAATTAGGAACTCAGCTCGGATGGAGGGATTTGATTAGAAACATGAAATAATAATAGTAGGATGCATAACTATATTCACAATTTAAAAAAACAATGGATAATTGAAGAAATAAAATAAAGGAAAAAAAAAGAAAAAAAACACAAATGTTAGTTTTGAATTTTTTTGCAGTCTAGGTGTTTCGCTATATTATTAATGTATTTTAACATACATTACTACTATTACCCATAATTTTTATGATTTTTAGTTAAGCTTGGTATAATTATAATGAATTATTTTCTTGGTATTTTTCAGGCTGTCATCAAATTTACTTGGCAGGATGCATTTGACAAAGGATCTCTCTTAGGAGGAGCCAAGAAACAGAGTTAGTGCCACTTAAATTATATTCCAGATGTCTTTGGTCCAAAGCCATTCTGGCATTGTACTTATACACAGAGTAAGCCTATAGCACATAATACAATTAACAGCCATCTCTGGCCTCCCAAAATAATGTACTGTCAACTAACACATCCCAATAAATTTTGAATATTTTGCATGTTTTTACTGCTGTTGTTTTTCTGAAGGCTGATCATGAACATAAATATGTGCAGCCAAATTCAATAAGGCCGTGTTTACGCAGCACTTAAATTTCTTAATTAATTATCTTAAAATTCCCTCCAAATATTTCATCCTATCATGCAATATTATGAACAACAAAGCAATGTGTTTAATACCAAAACATCCGTTTTGTAGACCTAGCAGGTGACCCTGTGCGAGATAAATAAGCCTAGGCCAAGAACGAAATCGATACGGTATTATTTCACTCTAGGAAATGTACTGTTGCAGTTGTTTCATTGTACTTCTATATAGGAAGTGAGAAGAAGGCGAAAAAGAATGCTAACTTTGTTGTGTGTGCTTAGGGTACAATAAACAATAATAGGTAGGGGATAGCCTAGACCTAAGGGCCAGTCAGTGCACTGTCGACATCGAATGCAGCCATTTCAGGCTTTTTGAATTTTATAATAAGCACGCAAAATTTACTCAGTTTTTTATTATGAAGTGTTTGATTAGCCCAGGGGCTAAGGCCCTATAGGCCAGGCCTACTAACTACAGTACTAGGCCTAGTTAAGTTGCCTGAGAAACTAACTTCCCAAAAGAATTATTTGCATAGCCGTGACTTGACATCGGCTAAAGGTTAAATTTATTTTCGCATTTGAAGCTTTTTTCAATAAATTATCTGATTCTCAGATTTCGCAGCGAAAAATAACAAAATGGCCGTTTTCTGATAATATATCGGATAATAAGTGCAGTGGAAACACGGCCTAAGAGGCAACATCACATTTTTCAATCTATTTCTTTAATTGATATCTAATTTTGTTAAAGGCAATGAAGGATGACATTATAAAATTTGCGCCTACGCAAATGTAGTTAAAGCAGTTTAGTTTGTGCTGCTATTATAATATTTAAGGTAACATAAATTGTTTCATTCACATACTAGTAGTAGTACACATGATGGAGTGATGATACCATTTTCACACTGTCATTATTTTGTAAATAGTAACAACCAGTAACATATTGTAATAACCAGAACATTATATGTTATGCATACTTAGGCTACGTTCAGACTTGGAGATAAGCCAGGCTTGAGTTAAGCCCGGCTCAACGTTAAGCCTGGTATAACTTTGCCAGACGTTCAGACTAGCGGGATTAGCCAGGCGAGAATTTGCATAATAATGAACCGTAACCAGGAAACGTGTTTCAAAACATTGCTCGCGAAACGTACGCTCGCTCACAGCGTACGTAATTGAATTATGATTGGTCATTTTGTCACCCGAAGTCAATGCAAAACCCCCCGCAACGATTAAAGCCTGGCTTAGAAAAGTTAAACATGGTGGCGCGCCAGGCCTAGTTACTATAGGAACACAGCCCGGCTTGAGAAGCCAACTAGTTCAGACTGGCAGGTGGATAAACCCGGTGAGTTGAGCCAGGTTTATCCACCTAGTCTGAACTAGGCCTAAGCCTACCCTACTGTAGATTTTGCATGGTTTCATTATGTAATGAAATTTATAAAATATCTCAGAAGATCAAACTTGTTACAACTTAACTTTAAATTTTGTAACATTTTATGTTGTTAGTATAAAAAGGATATAAGTCTCAATATGAGGCCTAGGGAATTGGAGCTATTTTAGTCATATATACAAAATCCTGGTGTTTAATTAAACCATGGACCATAGGACTGCCAGGCAAGATTCTTTACCACAAAACTACAGCGCAAGCTATCTAATTTGTTTTATTTATTGAAGGCATAGTTTCCATTGGATACGAAAAAGTGTGTGTACTGTTTAACCTGGCTGCTTTGCATAGCAACATAGCTGCTTTACAAAGCTTAGATGATGATTCAGGGCTGAAGGCTGCAGCTAAGCATTTCCAGGTAATTATAATATCAAATAATACATTATGTATTCAAAATTAAATACAGTGAACTACTTTGTTAAAAAGGTGTTATTTAAAATATAAAGATCATTGCTGGTATGGTAATTTCAGCACTGTTGCAATCATAGTGAAAACTTAAATGCACAAGACCAGTGGTTTCAAAGACACTTGTAATTTTGAACTGCAGCTGTTTCCTTTGCTATCCTTAAAAAGATTTTTGATTGGTCTTACTGTAGCTATCTTTTTATGGTAAGATCTCTGATGTCTGTTAGCAAGCCAATGGATGTTTTATTAAATGAAAATGGTAGTGTCAAAAATTACATGCAGTATATACTTCACAGAGTGCAGCTGGACTGTTTGACCATTTGGAAAGTGTGGTGTGGTCATATGAATCCAAGATTAGCACACCAGATCTCCAGCCAGAGGTTCTTAAGGCTCTTGCTTCAATCATGGTAGCGCAGGCACAGGAGAGCTTCCTAAAAAAGGCTAGACAAGGTGGGCATGAGAAAGCATTTCTTGGTTTTACTAAACAAGATTAAGAATAGTTACGTTCAGTAACCATACATGTGCAGGGTAGCCTCAGCCTCTCTCTCGCTGGAGAGTATTTCAAGATGTGGTGTATGGCAGTAAAATGTATAGCTTCCTCCTTTAGAAAAATATGCATCACACACCAGGTTATCCTGTTAACCACTGAGATATATGTACATGAACTGTTTTGTTCTTTTTCTCTGTTCTCTTTCACAATCCCAATCATAAACAATTTACATTTGAAGATTGTTAAAGATGTATTGTCCCCTGAAAATGACACAAAATGTAAACAATAAAATGAACTTGCTCATTTTGCACTAACCTACACATTATTGACTTGAGCATAGACATTACTGAATTTAAGAAATGTGTACTTTGATTTTTATACTGGATAATGATAATAAAAATACATTTCTTAAATACACTAATTTCTATATTCAAGTTGATCATTTTTATGTTAATCCAAAATGAGCAACTTAATTTCAATAATGATTTTAATAATTTTTTTGGTATTTTTGCATGGGACAATTATACATCTTCAAAGAGGTTGTAAATCAGAAATTCATGTTATTCAACAATTATTCTTTTACATATTTAAATAAGAATATTAAATATCCAGACAATTATCTATTGTAACATTTATATTTGGTTTAGATAAAATGAAAGACTCTGTAGTTGCTAAGGTCGCACACGCAGCATCAGATCTATACCATGATGCTATGAAGCATTGTCAGAAACCCAATGCGAAGGCTGTGTTACCAAAGGATTGGGTCGTTACTGTGACAGCTAAGCAGTCATACCTCCAGGCTCTTGCTGAGATGTACCAAGCAAAGGTTTGCAAGAGCAAACAGGAATTTGGTCAGGAGATTTCTAGACTTAAAGTAAGTCAAGTGATCCACATCTTATATAATAAAGATATAATCCATTAGGAATAAAAGAGGCATACTTGATGTTGACAGAGAATGTTGACACATCTGTAGTCAGTAGAGGAGGAGCAACTCCATGCCAAATTATGATATCTAATATATCGGTTGTGTACTATGCAACACTGATAAAACATGATGTCTGGACCCTGGGATTGGAAGGCAAGCATCATGCTGTAATTAATATGATAGAAACAGAATATTTATCTTAAGATTGTGATTTCATTTCTCAAAAACAGAAAGCGACAACCTTGCTGAATGCTGCGGCAACTACAGGCGCAGCTTTACTTGACTTTGGAGACTTGCAGAGCTCAATACAAAGATCACTTGTTGCAGCGAAGAAGGACAATGATTTCATCTACCATGAAGTAGTTCCGGAACCTGCAGCACTTCAAGCCATTGGTTCAGCAGTACTTGCAAAGTCTACAGCTATCTCAACCCCAATGAATTCTAAATCTGTTGGTAAGTTATCATTCTAAAATGTATGGTGAATTTTCACAGTACACCAAATTTTATACATTCTGCAATAATTCTCTTTTATTTTTAAACTTTTCAATTACAGATTTGTTTGAAAAATTAGTGCCATTGGCCGTGCATGAAGCCATGAACGCATTTGAAAGTCGCAAGAGTGAAATTATCAACAGAGAAATTAGCAAGTTACGAGAAAATAATCAGTTACTAGACAGGTAATGGATAATGATTTATAGGAATAGTGAACCAAGTGCATTCATGATATATTTATTTACAAACATATTTTATATAGATAACATATATGCTGATTCAGTTCTCACAAATGGTCCATGCTGACCTAAAATATACAGGGCAGTATTCAACAAAAAATATCAATAAACAGGTTTAACCTTGTACTTAAGTCTTAATATGTGGTATGAGTCAAAGAATGTGAAGGTTATTGTGTACCTGTACACCAGCTGCCATTTTCGTAATGTTAGTTTTTAGTAAGTATGACTACATTAAGTGATTTTGCCCAGTAAATGGTAAAATATGATGATTATAATAAAGAATGTTATAAGCGAAGTATTAAATTAATGATGGTAGTGATGGTAATAATTATAGTAATAGATGAAAATTCTTGTTTAAAATCTAAACAGGGTTCAGACTCAAATTCAACTTGTCCAGCCATACCAAAAAGACTGCTATTTTCATTCTTATAATTAAGAAGCAACTGAGTATTATAGTCCACACTTCTTCAACCAAGTCTTTTGTGAGAAAAACTTGTTTGTGTTTTGTTTGAATTCTATAAAGAACCTTGAGATTGACATGTGTGCACTTTCTCACAGCTTTACTGATACTTTAATTATTGTTCTTCACAGTATTCTGGTATCATTAAATTTACCTGCCTCCATTGAAGATCTTAGTGGTGAGTCGGTACCACAATCAGTTCTAGAGAAATCACAAGCAGTTCAGGCCAAGGGAGGATTACAAGCCCTAGAAAGTATGATGAATAATCTACCAGAATTGCTTACAAGGAACCGAGAATTAATAAATGAGGTGAGCCTAAACACTTGTTAGATTGGATTTGGCCATGGAGGTGAGACATGCCCTACATCCAGTAAAAATCAGTGGTAATAATAGAGCATGCATGCCTTTCATAGATGTTAATATCTTTGCGTGTTGTTAAATTCGCAAATAGCACGAAAACAAATGTAGTTTGAAAATTACCGGTTCTACAGTATTAGGATCTATCATGGACAATTGTTGAAATTGACACTTGTTAAAAAGGTAAACATTTTTAGATATCTGGCCTGCAATTCATACATCTTCAGTTCCGTAGTTGGGTGGTTGGAATTACGTTTATTTACACTACAGTTAAATTGGCAGAAAAATCAAATATAGTAACATCTCCCAATAACGTTCCTCTGTTTATATTTGGTCTGTAATAGTAAATATTGTATAAAAATTGGTTTAAAAATTGTATTTGAAGTGACAAAATTGCATTGTTATTTTTATAATGTTGAAATAATTGATGCAGCAAAAAAATTTTTTTTTTTTATTCCCGCATCGATATTTTCCGAATTTTTGACGCGGGCGGGAGTGATAACCTAATAAATTTTTCTATTTGCCCTTAAATTATTTCTTTCTTAGCTGATGTAACATTTTATATTATTTTTAAAGACTTTTAAGTACAATTTTAAGTGTTTTTGTAGTGAGCTCATAATCAGGAGTTTCGTAATTGGGGAGATTTTATTGTACTACCGAATATGTTGTTATTCATTAAAAGGAAACAAATTAAGTCAGTTCATAGCCATCATTTTACTTATGCACACTAAAGAGGGCATCACACCTTATAAAGTATTGATGTAAACTTTTTGTGTATGATTATTTTCATAATTATTTCAGTCACTTAAAATGCTTGATGAGGAAGCAGCTAGTGATATGCAAATGAAGGAGAAGTTTGCTGCAAAATGGACTCGAACTCCGTCCGCCAAACTAACAGAGACACTAAGAGGTGAAGCTGCTAAATATAACACCATTCTCAACAATGCCATCCAAGCAGATAATATTGTCCGAGAGAAGTTCAACAACAACAAGATGTATATTGAAATACTAGGAAAGCCACAGGTGAGAATACTCCTACAACGTTATAGTGATACAATGTAATACCACCATATCACCCCTGCCACGTTAACACGTAGTTTGCCACACAACACAAACATTTAGTATCCACGCAGCAAATTTGAGAAAACTCGCCTTTCGAAAAGTCCCTTTGAAAGCCATTTACAATATATTTTTGATCTGGGGCACAGGGAATTACAAAACATAAAAACAAGATATAGCGAATCTTGTGGAAGGCGTTCAAAAGTAAATTTATCAAAACTGTAAACAATTGCCAATCCTCAACATTTCAAGATTGAAGAAGCAATAGAAACATATTTGATGGAGATGGAAGGAAAGGATGCAAAGAAGTATTTAAAACAAAAATTCTTTAGTTTAGTCACTAATTATTTACTATCTCAATAGGCCTAGGCCCATTCTTCCATGCTTAATATCACTTGGGTGTTACGGGTCCTCATAATGTACGTTTCCTTCATGGACTTTATAAAAAGAACTTGTACTAATGTTAGCCAAATGTAGTTTAATATAGTGTGGATGCTTGTTAAATGTTACATCTTATGTAACATTTATCTTGCTCTGAATTGGGTGTAAGTTTTGCAAATCATTCATTTGTCTAATTATGTTTTTATATTTTACCACTCCCATTTTTAGGCTGAATTGGCAAAGTCTTTACCTTCAGCTAACGCAGCTTCAGCTTTGAAAGATAGTCCAGCAGTGAAGACTTTGAGAGGGCTCATGCTACAGGTTGATGCAATCAAAACAGAGCGAGAGGTCATGGAATCAGAGTTAAAAAGTGCAACATTTAACATGAGTGAGTCAGGAATTTAAGAGAATTATACACTTTACATTTGTTAGCCTATGAGCTTTGCATTGGTTTATGTTAAAAAAGAAGTTTAATCTAAAGAGAAAACAACAAAATATAACGCAAAAACTGATAAAGTTATTAAAACCAGGCTCCAGAGTAAAACAAATTTTTGATATGCTGTACAACTGATTTTTCTGAGACACAAAAACCATATTTGTGGTGGTGTACCGCAAGCACTTCATATAAAATATGTTATAATAATGTAATGTAATATAATGTAATAGTGTAATAATGTAGTTACTGTTAAATAAGTTCTCCATTAATATGATATATATGATATAAAGATGTCATATAAATATTTTGAAAAACTATCACACCTTCTATTACCATTCAGTTGCTTTATGAACTGAACTGCAATACACTTGTGGGTATACTATCTTGGATTACGTTATAGCTTAAAGTGTGCAGTATTATATGTGCAATGCATTTAATGATGTTTCACAACAATATTCATAAGTGGTAAATTTCACACTAGCATTTATTTCAACAAGCATTATGACTACATTGTCAAAAAGATGATCACTTAAAACTTCTCAAGTGTGGATCACCTGAATATTTCATCTAAGTTTCAGATTATTTTGAATTTTTTTTGTAGGTAGTGCTTTCTTGTCTGCATTGGCCAAAGATGGTGCCATCAACGAGGATGTCATCTCTAATCAGGAATTGGACCGTATTTATGGACCGCTTATTCAACAAGTGCAGGATAGCGCTAGACGTCAGGAGTCGCTGCTTTCCAACATACAGGTGAGTCTAGACATTTCTAGAGTACAGTTTACAGATAATGTATATTATTAGAAGAGATTGTTATACCTTACCTGGTAACTTTAAAAAACAATGTTTCTGTTTGTTAACTGAATGTTATGCACTGATGGTTACTACTTGTTTAACTAAGATAATTTTAATCTCTTCCATTAGGATGCAAATACACAGTTTAGTTCTGCCAAACAGACCGACAACTCTGCTCAAAAGAGAGAGGAAGTGCTGCGTCAATTAGCAACTGGACACAACACTTTTATGGAACTCATGGGAAACCTGACAGAAGGGACCAAGGTGAGCATTTTCAACTCCATGTGATGTGATACTTGGAGTTTCCAAAAGTTTCTGACATTGCTTATGGCCAGGAAAAAGCAGTTTTAATCTATGCAAGTAGTCTAATTTGTAGAAATCTTGTCGAATGTATTATATTTTTCTTTAAATATCAGCTAACCTCCAGGCTTAGTTGCAGTGGTGGTTCTATGTACATCCAAGGTAGAGAGGGGCTAAGCTGTCAGAATGGGTTTTCACGATTTCTGTTGGACACCAGCAGGTGTATGAGGGGAGTCCTAGTAGCAGTTCTGCGGTTGACTAGTCTTTGCCGACAGGGGGTGGCCTGTTCAAATGGGCCTTAAGCCTTTGGCCCTCTGTTTTCTCACTGTTCAGTTGAAAATTTCAAACAATTTCTTTAAATATGGTTGTAATAAATAATTAAATAAATAACAGATATAATAGTTATTGTAAGCATAATATGTCTGTCCGAAATGCCCTTTTTTTACATACGTTACAATTCAACAAATAACTGGCACTTGGTATTTGCAGTAGGGGAGCTGTAATCCACTCTCTTCTTTATCCCATGTTCCTTAGGAACACAGGTTGCAGTGAAAGCAAACCCGAGCAATTATACTTTGTATTGTATGCTTTTTTTAAAAGTACATTCATATATTTTTGTGGGTCGGAAAAATAAATGGTTATATTTTCAAGCCATACTGTCGATTATCCAGATATGTTGTTAGCATGACAATCTTATTAAGTTGCTTTATTCCATCAAATTTTCAGTTTTACAATGATTTGACACAAATACTTGTCAAATACCAAGGCAAATGTAGCGATCTCTCTTTTGCAAGAAAAACTGAAAAAGAAGAATTGCTACGAGATTTAACGCAGAGCATTGCGAATCAACCGCCACAGGAAGTCCGTGCGGCCCCTGCTCATCATACTACAGGTAGGAACATTTTGCATTTATATGTTTTAGTTTTAAGAAGTCCTTTTAAGCCGGCTTATGTGAGCCTGCGTTACAAACTGCCAAACTCTTTTTGGCAGGAGGTGTGATTATTATGTATAAACTACATAATAATCTTATATTTGTGTGAACTTAATGTGTTGCTTATCCTAATATGATATCTATTGGGAGTGTTGATATGTTTGTTTTGACCTTTCGGTGTAATTTAGTGATAACCTGAGATAGTTACATTTTGGTTGACCGGGTTTTGTGGGGTTGATTTGTGTAATAGTTTAGGGTTAGGGTATAGCTTTCTCATACCATTGTAATAAAACTTTTGACCAAGGTTTGTACCTTTCTGTTGTGAGTTATGGGTTAATGAAACCATTTTATCATGATTCTTTAATCATTGCTTTTTTACCATTTATTTTTAATTTACTGATGTTCAGCAACAGCCTGTCGAACTAAGAACGGTAGACGGGCCCACAGATAGGTTTTGGTGGGCCGCAACAAAATTGCTGTCAGGCTTAATGTGCTCTGCGGGCTGTACTTTGCCCATCTGTGTTTCTTAAGGATAATAAAACTAAGGTAAAAAAATAAAGCAGTCAGGAGAACAACGAACAACATATGTCTATATTATTAATAATTAAATAAAAGATTATATGTTTACCTTTGTATCTTAATACGTCAGTAAAGTACTTTAACAGATTTTTCCACAATAGACTTGAAAATCTCCACAATGTTAAAGGTGAATGCAACACAAGAACAATTTTTTTTTCAGACTCTAATTGAGGGAGTGGTAGGTTATATATAAATTTTGATATCTATTTTTGGATTTGTAAAATATAATGATGTCAATAAGTTATTTGTACTCTTTACAGATACAGATAAATAATACATTTAGTTGATTAGACTGATGAAGTCATCAAATTCAGTTTATTTATTACAAATTCATCACAAAACACAGTAATGCATTTCATAAGTATGGAAAAATAGTATGCTTTTTAAAATGATTATACTGATGAATGATGATGTCATCAAGTGAGTGGGCTTCTTATTTGATTATTGTTTTTGAGTGAAACTTCCATTGTAAGTCCCTAAGATGAATCTGTTTGATTTTCCCTTTTTATACTCAAATTACTTGTATGATGTCATTATAATTACATGAAATGTAGTAGGCGATCATCATTATTTCAGAATCTACGAGTTACATATTGGTAATATTTTTATAATGCAATATACTAAGTGTCTATATTTTTTTTCTTTGAAGGCCAAAGAACATTTAGTGTTTCTCCTATACATAATATAATAAATAGTGAAAAATATAATGAATGTGTTTTCTTTACATACATCTCATACATAATATATTTGTGAAATTTTATCAATATATGTTGGTGAAAATTTCATCCCATTTCACGTCATTGGATGACAGCTGATGACGATATGAACTAGCTTCTGCTAGTCATTTAACTGAAAAGGATCAACGAAGCTGATCAAAACTGTAGTGATTATTGGTATGTTAAAAAAAAGATCAACAAAGCTGATCAAAACTGTAGTGATTATTGGTATGTTAAAAAAAGATCAACAAAGCTGATCAAAACTGTAGTGATTATTGGTATGTTAAAAAAAAGATCAACAAAGCTGATCAAAACTGTAGTGATTATTGGTATGTTAAAAAAAAGATCAACAAAGCTGATCAATCAAAACTGTAGTGATTATTGGTATGTTAAAAAAAAGATCAACAAAGCTGATCAAAACTGTAGTGATTATTGGTATTTTAAAAAAAGATATGTTTTTGGCCTAGTGAATAAGAGCCAAAAATATTTCATTAGAAACAAGATAAAATTATTTTAACAATACCATTTTATGATTTTCTCAAAATAATATAAAATAAAAATAAAGGGTAGATATGAATATCTCTATCTCTTTCCTTAAAATGCAATGAGTATACTATTTTATGTATACCTCAATGGTGGTGCTAATATATGACTCTTACCAGGTAGCTCAGACACAAAAAGAATCTTAAGGTAGAAATTTATTGAATGAGCAAGTCCACGCTTTGATGCTTTGAGACTCTGGTAGTGCTATATAAATCTAACTACAGTACATTACATTTTATCATGTCACCTCAATTTGACTTAAAACATTAATGTACTTTCCACGGTAATGTTACATATTCTGATATAATCCAAATGATGTCATATATATTATTATGGTACTTTGGCCTGTGGGATATTGTAAATGTAAAGTGTTTTCTATTGGTAATGTTAAACATTCAGATAAAATCATTTAATGATGTCATATGCAGCATGTAATGTTAGTACACTTGTTCAGTGTAAAAACTGTGTACTGTACTCTTGTTTTTGATTTCATTATAAATATTTCCCTTATTAATCTAACACATTCATGTTACACTACACTTTAAATTTGGACAAGTGAAAATATAACATAGTTTCTTTTTCTTTTTTTATTGCTTTTAACATACATATAACAACATAATATAGTATAATGCAATATTACAATAAAAAATCTCATCTTCTAGTAAAAAAGAAAAAAAAAAATTTTTTAATTTAATTTTATTTTATATTACAGTACAGTATATTATATTGGTTTTGGATTTTGTAATAACATAGTTTCTGCTGATGCCTCAATTTAAGGTTTTTTTAAAATTTAATTTTTTTAGCTATAAGATAAGATAAACTTTATTGTCATAGTCACAAAATTGCAGCGTAAAATTTATCCTTAGCCATTGGAATAGAATATTACTGTACTTAATCGTAGACCAATCCGGTGATCACTGGCGACTTAATCTGTAAGTGCTGATGTGCCAGAAGAGAGGGCCTCCCATTTTTGGAAATATTTAGCCAATAAACTATTTTTTGTTTTACCTGGCCTTATATTGGCTATATGCCAATATTATATTACACTTGTAGAGTTGTGTTCTTGCTTTTAGAAAGCATCCAGTAATAATCTTGCTCTAATCTTATGCAATGTATGATTTGAAATTTTCTTGGAACACTTTCCCAATGATTTCTTCCCACTACCATAATGTCATTTATGATTAATTGGTAATCAAAACAAAAGCATTTAAAAAAAAAGGATGATATGATTGCAATTTTGATTTAATATATGTGTCAAAGACAAACCAAATCAGTCACTCGTCACAAAAAAGAAAAAAATTGATTTTTAGTTATTAATACACGGTTAAACAGTAAGATGAGGGCTATGAAATGGTAAAAAATCATTTAAATCCAACATTTTGCTATGAAGTTACAGGAGTTTAAACATACAGCTGTATGTCAGCCTTCAAAGTGTATGATTTTGGGCATTTTGCAGGCAAAAACCATTGCCAGATCGTTAAAAATTGTTGTTTTAACATTGAAAATGGGGAAAATAACAGCATAACTTGATATATAGCTATATAAAGGTTGGTTTTTAAAAACAAATATAAAAATTGTTTAATAAAATAGATTAAAAAAATGTTGACATCCCAGCATGTTTGGCCATGTCTCTGAAAGGATTTGCGACGAGTGACTGGTTTGGCTTGTCTTTGCCACATATAAGCCTACTATTTAGCCATGCATTTCTAGTCAAAAAGAGAATAATTATAAATATGTAGTATTATTATTATTAATGTTAGCCATCTTTGATTAAAAGACAATTGGCCATCAGATAGACACTGCTGTCTTACTGATGATTGAGTCACCAACTGAAGCAAGCAAAGCAAAGCATCGTGTGTGGCTTCGAGAAAGGGAATCATTAACTGAGTTCGGGACAGGGCTATTTGCACAAGTGAAGTTCATTGTTGGACTTTATAAATACTGTATAAGTACAGTACAACATAAACTATTCTAAACAATAATCCATCTCCCTCTTGATCCCCATCAGCGGTTTTACTACTATACAATACAGTAGAACCCCTCATTTACGTACGGCACGGGCCCAGAGCTGTTTGTAAATTTGGGTATTCGTAAAATCGGGGTTGACCCAAATTCCTATATATCTGCACTGGTACTACTCACACTGGCATAAACTAGGCCTAGGCTATGCCTACAGGCTTACACAGCTAAGTCTGAGGAGGCCTAGGCCTACAGTAGGCAGCTTCTAAGCATTCTGATCCCACTCTAGGCCCTGCGCAAATTTGTTTTTATCGGACATTTTTACCTTCTTAAATACCTAGATTGTGGATTTTATTCCAACACAACTTCCATAGATACTTGTTTATTATATATATTGATCATTCAATAAAACAATCAAGCACTATGTTGAATTTTAAAGCTGAAAACGATGTTTGAAAGAGAAGTAAAATTTGTCGCATGCACATGTGCATGTGTGAAGCCATAAAAAACAGTGACTTTGAAGAGGCCCGTGTATGCATGGTAATAACAGGTGCAATTCGAGCGGGTTTTTTTTTTTTTAATCTTTCGCTTCAATTTTTATGACATCACCTTTTACGTTCGTAAAATCGGGAATTTGTAAAATGGGGTTCGTAAATGAGGGTTTCTACTGTATATAACTTATTTTTGTTGATGTATAATAAGTCATACACAGAAATTTGTCTACTCCAAACCATGAATGGATGCCCTAGATAGTCCCTCGGTTGGAACAACAGTGTAGACGGAAATGATTCCATGTAGACAGGGATAGCAAAGCGCATACAGCAGATCAAGTTCAACGACAATCCTCTCAAACTGTCACTGACAGTAAGTAAACTCTCATTGGCAAAAGGTTTGTCGCCAATGCAGTGGAATTGGTCTTTGCCTGTCTTTTACAGATATTAATGAAAACTGTATCAGTTGGCAATCTTCCCAACTGAGGGAGAACCTGAGCATACAAACATTGTATTTTAATATTTCATATTTGTTTATTTTTATGGCAATTTTTCTGGCCATGGACAAATGTAGTTCCATCAATTTGTACATCAGAAAATTGTATCTTATTATTAAAATTAAATTATTTATATTATTGTTATTTATTATTAAATAACTGACATTTGGTTATGATTGTTGGTGTGCAATGTTTATTAAATAATTATAAACCAACCTAAAAATATATGTATTTATTATCTGTTTAATAATTGATGTTGTGTTAAAATTTGTCTTAATAAATGTTTACACACATCTCAAAGAGTATTCTTTCATTGACCATTATTCTATAATTTTAGTTATGGTACTTATATTACTGTATATATTTTGTATATACATGTGTTATTTTTTTTTAGTAATGGTTGTATACGTGTTAGGACAGAATACATTATGCATAACCAAAAAATGCATCAGGAAGTATCAATAATTATTTTTCAGTGAATTTGTTTACCTCTATCACGTACTGTATGTTTTTTACTACACACTCAAGGAAACGCTCAAAGACACAAGTCGTTTACATCTTATTTAATTCAGTTATTTGACTTTTATAAAATGACTGTACTTTTTCTAATTACTTGATATTTATCTATTTGAAGTATAACTTAATTCAGAATGATGAGTTCTACGACATATATATGGTTGATTCTTAATTTTCAAGTTCATTTGAGTTGCCAGAAAATTGTGTTATAGATTGACTTATGTGTGACTTCATTATGAAAAAATCACACTAGGGATTATTTTTTCTTTTTTTCTGCTAATTATAAGACTATTTAATAAAAAACAGGATATTACCATCTATTTCACTCCTGATATAAACATTCACGATACTATTGAATGATGACAGACAATGAAGTAAATAAATAAACTGGGATGTATGAATAATAGAGATTTGAGTGGAAGGTCAAAATGCGTGTCAGAATCAGGAGGTGAGTTTATAATAATTAACAATAAGGGGGAAGTCTATAATTCATGTATTCAGAAAAAAAATGATGAAAAGTTGATATGATTTTAATATTTAAATGTTTATGGTGGATTCTGTAAGTTTGAATTTAATTTGTCACTTGCAAGTCCTTGAAACTCCTAAAAAATAGTTTAAAACATTAATTTTCTTATTTAAAAATATCAAATATGTTATATAAATTTTTAATGAGACAAAGATCGAAACAATTTTGTTCTTTTCAATTTTGCAGATTTTGTTCACTGCGTAAATTAATTACCCGCCAATTTAAAGGTTTATGCAAAGAATATAGGCGCAGTGTTAGTTATTGTGAATGTTATTTGATGATGAAAATAACCCACAGAGGCCAAGAATGGCAATATCTTATATCAGGCAATAAATTTAGACTAATTTTTAGGGCATCTGACAAAAAATAAAGATATATATATATATTTTTTTATTTATTTGTAAAGAAAAAAGCTAAAAATACCTTTTTTTAAGCTTTTTTGTTTTCCCGCTTTTTTGTTTTTTTTAGTGAGTTAGGAGCGGGTGGAGGAGGGGCATACAAACAATTTTTTTTTTTTTTTTTTTTTGGGCCTAATAACTAACTTTTTTTTAAATAGAAAACATTTTATAAGTACACTGAGGCTGAAATTGCTTAAAAATCAGGAACAAAATAAGAACAAATTGAGGCTGAGGAAAATGTTAAATAAGGATTTTATTAAAAAAAAAAAAAACAGAAAACAAACAATCTTATCTGTATTTTATTAGCAGTAGGTGTGACTATGTAATATCCTTATAATACAGTATCTGTCTCTTATACACATCTAGATGTGTATAAGAGACAGATTTTGGGCATTTTGCATCTTTCATTGACCATTATTCTATAATTTTAGTTATGGTACTTATATTACTGTATATATTTTGTATATACATGTGTTATTTTTTTTTAGTAATGGTTGTATACGTGTTAGGACAGAATACATTATGCATAACCAAAAAATGCATCAGGAAGTATCAATAATTATTTTTCAGTGAATTTGTTTACCTCTATCACGTACTGTATGTTTTTTACTACACACTCAAGGAAACGTTCAAAGACACAAGGCGTTTACATCTTATTTAATTCAGTTATTTGACTTTTATAAAATGACTGTACTTTTTCTAATTACTTGATATTTATCTATTTGAAGTATAACTTAATTCAGAATGATGAGTTCTACGACATATATATGGTTGATTCTTAATTTTCAAGTTCATTTGAGTTGCCAGAAAATTGTGTTATAGATTGACTTATGTGTGACTTCATTAAGAGAAAATCACACTAGGGATTATTTTTTCTTTTTTTCTGCTAATTTTAAGACTATTTAATAAAAAACAGGATATTACCATCTATTTCAATCCTGATATAAACATTCACGATACTATTGAATGATGACAGACAATGAAGTAAATAAATAAACTGGGATGTATGAATAATAGAGATTTCAGTGGAAGGTCAAAGTGCGTGTCAGAATCAGGAGGTGAGTTTATAATAATTAACAATAAGGGGGAAGTCTATAATTCATCTATTCAGAAAAAAATGATGAAAAGTTGATATGATTTTAATATTTAAATGTTTATGGTAGATTCTGTAAGTTTGAATTTAATTTGTCACTTGCAAGTCCTTGAAACTCCTAAAAAATAGTTTAAAACATTAATTTTCTTATTTAAAAATGTCAAATATGTTATATAAATTTTTAATGAGACAAAGATCGAAACAATTTTGTTCTTTTCAATTTTGCAGATTTTGTTCACTACGTAAATTAATTACCCGCCAATTTAAAGGTTTATGCAAAGAATATAGGCGCAGTGTTAGTTATTGTGAATGTTATTTGGTGATGAAAATAACCCACAGAGGCCAAGAATGGCAATATCTTATATCAGACAATAAATTTAGACTAATTTTTAGGGCATCTGACAAAAAATAAAGATATATATATATTTTTTTTAATTTATTTGTAAAGAAAAAAAGCTAAAAATACCTTTTTTTAAGCTTTTTTGTTTTCCCGCTTTTTTGTTTTTTTTAGTGAGTTAGGAGCGGGTGGAGGAGGGGCATACAAAAATTATTTTTTTGGCCTAAAAACTTGACATTTTTTGTAATAGAAAACATTTTATAAGAACACTGAGGCTGAAATTGCTTAAAAATCAGGAACAAAATAAGAACAAATTGAGGCTGAAGAAAATGTTAAATAAGGATTTTATTAAAAAAAAAAAACAGAAAACAAACAATCTTATCTGTATTTTATTAGCAGTAGGTATGACTATGTAATATCCTTATAATACAGTACAGTACCCTTATAGTACAGTACAGTATAAATATACTTCTGCAATAATAATTGGAAACTATGTCAAAATAGGAAGAAAATAAGAACATTTTAAACCGGAAATCGGCAAAATAAGAACACTGAGCTTGGGCAAAATTTTACTGGTTCTTATAAAAAAAAAAAAAAGAGAAGTACCTTGGAAATGTACAGAGCATACACTTAAAATTTTTATTGATCAAGTTTATTAGCTCAACTTGCATAGTAAGTATTTAAGTGCCAACAAAATGGCTGCCCTGTCTGTATTCTGCTTGTCACATGTTTAAAGTAAGGAAGCCCCGTTTCTAGGTGTTATTGTGGGTGTTTTCAATTAAAGGAAGTGATTATATCTCAAAGATGAACTCAAGTCGAAACTGAAATTCTGCCCTCTAGTGTTGGATGCTGAGATGATTTTGAAATTCATTGATGATCATTTTTGACATATCAGGTCTAAAACTAAAATCCAATATAGAACCATGGATCCAAAAGAAATTTCTAACCTTTTGTTTGTATTTATTTTTGGTTATATTTTTTTTCAAATGTTTCTCTTTGTTAACTTTGTTAGTAACGTGCTTGATCAATTTGGAGTAGTGCCATATGTGATACTCCCTATGGTAATGTGTCTATTATTTATTATTCACGTGTAAATCAGACAATATTCACACACTTTTTTCATCACAATTTTTTCTTTTGTTTTAATATGCTGTGGTAAACAATATCCACATTAGCTATGGCATTATTAATGTGCAAGTATAGGCAACATAACACTATACACTCTAGTGTATTATTCTGAGATATTGTTGCTCAATTGAGGCATTCTCCTCGCATTTAGTTCGGTCATATTCCACATACGATTAGAATAGAATTTCACTGCACTGTGTTTAGATAGACTGTGTACTAAGTGTCTTGGCTTATATACCTATTTTGCTGACAGTCTGACAGTCTAAGGCCCAAGCTTAATTTTTTACCCTACCAAATACGTAACAAGATACAGTTACATGATACTATGTATGAGCCTAATTGATCTTTTCTAAAACAGTCTTATCCCTGTCTCAATCCATTACTTAATTAATTAATACAGACTTTCTTTTAAATACAATTATTTTGGAGTTTTTTACTTGTATAATTACAATGGCAACTTCTTCATTCCATACTCTTTGAATTAGTTTTTTTTACACAAATTTTGCAGTGAAATGTAATTTTCTTTTCACACTTACTGTATGGTGAATTCTTGAAATGTGAAAGGTGGCAACAAGTTTGGCTAAAATGATTCTATTGAGACATGAGCTTTTACTCGTTCTCACTAGTTTCCTTGTTACATACAGTAGTATCGGTACGGACTCTACGGTAAGAAATCAATACCACAAAATGGGTTATAAAAATGACCATGAAGTTTTCATTATACAGTAATAGGAATTAGTTTCACATTCTTGGTTTCATAAGAAGGATCTAGTCTAGTATTTGGAGAATCACAATTCTAAATCTGTGGAATGATAATAATACTTGAGAACAAATCATAGGTGTAGGCCTACAAGATTTATATACAATTAAAAGTAGTATTCAGGGTGGCTGTACAACTTTACATGCTGGCAAACATTTGTATTTTTGTAGTAAAACATTTTTTATTAACTAACTTCATTTAAAGTAATCTAGATTTGCTGAGGACAAGATTTGTAAGAGTCAGAGCTTCTTATATTGCTTTATAGAAATTAGCCTCTGGATAAAATAGCAAAGGTTTTTAAAATCTGTGACTATCTCTGACTGAAAGTTGTGGTTTATCTAGATTTTCACACAAGATATTTCAAGACCATCTGTAGACCGCTTACAGCAATCTGCCTTTGGTATGTAAGCATACTTGTTTGGTGTATGATGCATACCCCTTGACGAGTGTTTCTAGCTTTCTGATTGGTTGACATTGAGCCAAGTTTAAAGTAATATCAATTTCCTCACATTATCATTTGATACTCTATGAATATCATGCAAAAGTTTTAACTAATCTAATTTGTTTCCCAAATGTCTCATATGGGTTTTGGATTGGAGTAGAGTGGATTCATACAAATATTTAAAATAGTCATTTAATAAATAGGTTCATATAAGAATTGCTAATTATTTAATACTTCAAAATACGAAATAATGCAAGACAAGACTTTTATACCCTGTTAATGTTAGGTGTACATTATTTATGAAGACCTAAAGATGCTGTTAACATAATTGCTATATACTTAAAAACAGCCAGGGATAGGTTTCCATGGCTAGTATGGGCAAACATGAAATAGAGTCTTTCAACTCAATAAACCAAATGTTTTCAAGCCAATTTTGATATGTGAACGACCAGATTTTAATCATAAACAATATGCAATTTGTGAGGCCTACAATTTGACTGAGTGAGGTAACAATATTTTTAAGCTCAAGATTGCTTCATGTGGTCATACTATACTAAAATTGGTGTGTAAACACTTAAGTAATCTTTCCCAGTTATGTAGTTATGGTGATAGGGATTGGCAGGGCCAACTACCCTTGAAATTTTTCACCCAGTCTAAAGCTAATTTCATGGCCATCCATCCACCCTTATTAACCCACTTTTTCATCCTTAAAATCCACTCTTATTATTTAGAGTTTAAAAATGTTAACACCCACCCACCCTTGAAATGTCAGTCACCCACCCTTAGTTTTGTACAGCTTACAACCCTGCTTTCATAAATGGTATGCACTAAAAATACATACATATAATAAGGCCCCAATAGTGCAGTAAAATTGTATATAGCCACACTCAAAGATGTTGATAGAAGCTCAAAACTCTAGTGTTTTGAAAGAATTTGAGGTAAAAAATATGACATACTTATATTGGCAATTTTTAATGTTGTGGTGTATACCGGGGTGAGCATAAAATGGCTGAAAGGCCAAAGTGAATTGTTGATTTAACCCTGAGGGCCGCACCCAAAGTTTAATGTTCCAGGTGCGCTTCCAAAAACCATCGTACACTGCTTTTACACCACTGTATCCTCAGTTTTAATATTATATTTTACACACAATCGATGGTTGGGGACGGGAGGGCGCACACATAGAGTTTTTAATTCATTCACACAGGCCACAAAAAATTCACTGCCGGTCCGTACTTCGCCCACCTTTGGTGTATACTATAACTGAGTAGAGATGTAGCTTGGTGGTAAAGATGCTTAATTTTCAATCTGAGTGTTCATAAGTAATTATCAATATGTTTCCTCCTGATTACGCAACTCTTTCCCTAAAGCTTCATAATGAGACATACAGCATGATCGTTACATGTGATTGGCAAGGTACTCTCCGCTGTCGGGTGTGAAAGCTATAAAATAACACACCAAAACAACCGAGGTAGACATCTAATTTGTCTGAAATTGCAAGATATATTGATAAAGTATACTAGGCTATAAATAGTGTGACTGTATCTGATGAAACCCTATCCGCTGGGGTAATACTTCATAATGTGAAAAAAATGTTATAGTGTTCTAAGAAGTGAAAACATTTTACGTTCTTAGAATACATGGTAGACTTCAAAAAACAATGAATATATATTTTAACCGCTGCATTTCATTTCATACAAGACAAAAGAATATGGCTCACTGGACGTCTATTAAACATTTTATTTTATTTTAATTTTTTTATTTATTTGGTATATCAGCAGACAAAATACAAATAGCAGCCAGGGATGAAATGATTGCATTTTACAAAAATATATAAGTATATTCTTGTATACAAAATGCCATATCGTATGTTATTACAACATAATATCAAAGTACAGAGACCTATTTCATGATATTAGTATAGTATAGTATTTAATATTTACAGTGGCATATTAAAGGGGTAAGCGCGGGTGCATTCCCCTCCAAAAATTACTCCATCCCCCAGTCACCACACAAAAATCATAGTCAAGTAGTTAAAAATCACCTAAATCACCGCAGTTAGCGCCCCTCAACTAATCATCAAGCCCTTGCTTCACCTTCGGCGCCCCCCCCCCCTCTCAATGAGCATCCCCTCCTCAAGACTTCTAGATAGGCCTCTGAATATTTACATTTACATTTTGAAAGATCATCGTCATGAAGCTGATTGTTTTATGCAGTTTGTGCCCTATTTTCCATCACCTCTTTGCCTGTTTTGATATCCAAAGAAGTAGATTGGCCATTAGAGTTCATTGATATTGGCAAATTAAAATAAAAGCCAAGGTCACCCATAAGGCTAGTGAGTAGCAAACACCCAAAGCTGAAGCTAAGAGGATGTGCTAATCTGCAGTGGTTATATATTTAATTTTATAACATGTGAGTTTGGTGAAGCACAGCAGAGACAATCAGAGAATGAAACCTTGTTTGTCTCAGATGATTAATATAAACTAAGCAAGCAAAGTACAGTAGAACCCCTATTAAGGGGTTGCCTTTGGGACCAAAAAAGTGTCCTTTAACAGGGATGACCTCTGAATAGGGTTGGCCATAGTGTTAGAGGATATACTTCCATTTGTTTCATGGCTGAAAAAGTTTTCCCTTAATAGGGGTGTCCCCCTTCTAGGGGTGTCCCAAAGGAAGCGGGGGTGGGGTTCTACTGTATGTTGATAATAACATTTAAACTAGGTTTGTACAGATTTATTTGTTTAGGCATTCATTTATCTATCATATTTAGTAGATATACATCAGAGATACTTAATATACAATCATAGAATCAATAAACATGTGCTATTTTTAATTTATTCATTCATTCTTTAATCTATACCGGTACTTGATTTACATGTTCCATGCTTGATTAGTATCCAACTTTCAATTGAATACAATTCCAAACTATAATTCATGAACTTAATTATCAATTTACCCAGTCATCTAATAATTTGTTATTACAGTACTGAATTCATTTATTATTAAAACATTCAATATATCCAACTAAACATTAATTCATTTATCAATCTGGTGTCATAATTGGTTCACATACTCCTCTTAATGGTAATTATAGGTTAAATTTATCTTTCTATAAATGTGCCTCTAAATAATGTGTGTGAATACTGTCTAGTTGGTCTCACTCATGTAGTCACCAGCTGATTCTTCTACTTACATTCCTCATGATATACTAATCTTTTGTACTCATTCACTCACATATTTTCCTAACTTATTCACAGTTCCTTCTCATTCAGTCACTCATTTACTTAACTTCTCATTCACTTAACTTTACTTATTTACTTTCCTCATATATTCACTCATATTTCCAACCCTACCGTATTCAAAAGTTTCATTTAAAATAACAATTCAAAAAATTATGTTATATCTTTATGATTAGATTATAGATAACACCTCTCAAAGAGTGTTACAGATAGCATTGTTGTACAACCTCAAATAATCTACATGACGCCCAAATATGGTATCTTTAATCCTCCAATGCGAATTATGACCTTCTGCAGATGGGGGAAATGAAGGCCCTAGATTTACAGATACACCGACAAACACTTTACCCCTCACAGGATATTCTTCATTAAATTTTGAATAACGGGTTATCTTTATGATGAAGGTCATGAACATCATAAATTCCTTTCATGTTTTGTTAATAAAATAATATTACGTTTTTGTTATTGATATAGCTGTACATTCTCTGTTTTATTATAAATTTCTAGTTTATAGTGTTATGAGGTTCTGGGTTTATATCATGCAGCTGCCTAGATGTTTTCTAAAATAAATAATAATAATAATAATGATATTTATTTGGAAATCGCTTTTGAAACAGCGACACCCATCATTTTGATGGTGCATTCAAACACATATATGAACTCTTAAATAATAAACTCTTTTTTTCCTCATTCTCTTTAAAATATAGCATTTGTATAACATTAGCGGGTTTCAACCTTCGTGTGTTTAAAGAGAGAATTGCTTGGAAATCCATTAATTTTTCCATGGCTTGTTGATATTAATCAGTATGTTGTGACACTGAAAATCAATGTTTGTAAAAATAAGTACGCTTGTGAAAGTGACCGATAAAACAGTCTGAAATAACAACCTATCATCAGCACAATACAAAAGCACTGTACAAGGCTGAAATTGTTAATCATTGATATTATTTTTTTCTACATAATAAAAAAATATGATAGTGCTTTTTATAGTTTTTGTTGATAGTTGTTCTGCATAATATTGCTTGGCTTGAGCCATTTGTGAAAACATTCTCTGCATGAAAAGTTTATACTGGTAAAATATTATTTGAAATATATAAATAAATTGTTGTTATTGTTGTTATTAAATTTCTTGTTCTGAGATCGGTGCACAACTTTGAAATTTGCACATCAGGGAGTAGAGGCAGTTGCAGGTGAATGAAATGGATAAAAGTAAAATTTTTGTTTTAAATTATTGTTATTTTATAATCATTATTAATTTTATTATTATAACTACATATTTAAGAACAACCTATTGTAATATGTGAAATAACAAGGGATAATATTTTGCCATGTGCAACTATTTATGGCATTATAAGCACTATATAAGACTATATTATCATTGTTATCATCATCATCCTAGTTCATCTTATAATTACTACAGATACTGTATATTATTCACATTTACCTTTGCAGGCAAGAAATATAGTTTTAAATAAATATCATTTTTCTGTAAGTATAAAATATTTCATAATTTGATATTATGAAGTGATCATTTGGATATCGGGGTGTTAGATAATAATGATAATCTATGTATGATTATCATCATCTTTATTATGCATAAAACCTTTTATGTGTACACACACTGGTTGTGAATGCTGTGAATACATTATGAATATGAGCTTATATATTATTTTTATTATTTATCATGATTGTGCTTATGTAGAAGTCTTATTATTTTGTCTTATAATTTTACATGTGGTAATAACTGTTATTTCTGTTTAAATTAAATTCTGTTTATTGTTCTTCACAAATGTAGGTTTTTTTTTAATGTTAGTACAGCATTTATCACTATTTTTTTATACTAATTTGTATATTTTGAAAATTTAATTCATTTCAAAATGTGGCACATGGCTTATAAAGCTTCTTATCATATAATTATTACATGGCCATCACTACATCTACCACTGCTCCAGTTATTTTTGTTATAGAACAATAAAAATAACAAAATGATTTGTCAGGGGTCCCAAGTTGGAAGATCACACTTCTGATCTGGTTAAATAAGCTTTCTTAACAAATCTAATTTCATGTTGCTACACATGGAGATACTAAATTCCATGAGACAATTGATAATAATAGTAAAAACATGCAATATTATTGATTTGCTTGAGATTGGTTATTTTTGAGAGATCTTGCTTGCTTGCAAGGGTCTATCCTGATTTCTGGGAGAGTCTTGCGGCTTGTTGGAGACATAGGACCTCTGATGTGTCATGTGATTGAATACTATTGCTGGCTTCAAGTATTCAAGCTCAGCAGATATATAAAACAGTAGCATGTAATAGATGCACACACAAGTGGTTTATTTAGGATTGTATTTTTTCAGAGAGTGTAGCAGCACCAGTGTCATATGCCATATATGGCAATCCATATACACCAGCATCCCATCATGGCATTCTGGGTAATATATAATGCATTTTGATTCGAGCTTGAATGAATGATAATTAACCTCTTATGTCAATTGATTATTAATATTATTTGATTTGTATGCATCCTGCAGTATGGTATGCTTTCTTCGCCTATTATCATTTATTTTGAAATTCGCGCCTTAAAAATGTTTGATATGTTATTATTTCAATATTAATATCATAGTTGCATGCACATATGGCATGTACATGGTCACATTCGGTTTGCACTTGTAACACATCGCACACAGACCTGACGGTGATCATGACGTAATCAGTGATTTTTAATCATAGAACATTATTATACCGCAATCTGTTTTACCAGCTTAAAAAATATAGCCTTTTGGATGAGGCTACAAACAATTCAGTCTGTAAAGCATTTTAGCATCAGTCATATAAGTATTGAATTGGGAAGGTAACACCTCTTGATATATTGAAATTCATTAAAGCAGAAAATCCGGTCTAAATTTATTTCCCCATGTGTACCTGCAAATAAATTCCTTAACAATTGCGCCTTTATTTGTGCGTTACCAGGGAGTCTTTTTCGCCACCTAGATATTTTTGTTAGAGGTCTGGACTGTCTGTAAGGCATAATGTAGGTTTTGCTTGCAGCCCCACATTTTTTTTCATTTTCTTCACTTTCTTCACCTTTTTGGAAGCCCATTCCAAAACTTGACCTAAACATGTTTTAATGGGATTGGCATATATCTGAAAATCTATGATAATAGTTTTGGTTTATATACAGTAGCACCATTTCCAAAATCCAATTTGATGCTTGCATGTTTAACATAAATAAAGCTATTTGAGTGAAGATTTCTAGGAATTCCTTAATTGTACTGTATTTGTTTATTAATTGAAATTCTAAATCGTAGGCATCTATATATTTTGTTTTTTTCTTTTTATTATCAGAGGAGTTTTATCGTAATTAATTAGTTAATTGTATTAAAATAGATAATATATTCAAGGTCATAGCTAACAATTTAATTAGAAATCACTGAAATTAGATTAATTAAATTAAATGATAATCTTAATACTTATATTTTAGGTTTTGATACGAAATTTGTATTGGTTAGCTCACTACATAGAATGGTGCGTGCCTAACCTTAACGTTCATTTCCCTCCGGAAAGGATCCTTGCGTCTAATAATGCCCAGAAGGTATACAGTTTTAATATGTGGGAATCTATGCAATTGAATTAGACAGTAAAGTTTTGGCATGGCATGTACTTTACGAAGGAGATCACATGGTAGAGATAATCTTGTTAAGTTTATGCTGGGGGAAATGAAAGTGACGGTAATCCTCATCTTCTTGCGTATGATATGATTTCATATCTAGTTGTTATTAATTTGACGTAGTAGGGTCACCAACGAGCAGGTTAACAGCATGACCCTCCCATTTATAGTCCTGGGCCAAGAGAGGCAAACACAAGTAAAGTGCCTGTCTCAAGGACACAAGCATTGCGACGAGAGTCGGTCTCGAATTCCCGATCTCACAATCAGAAGTCCAAAACCTTACACACTGCCCCACACGCTTCCTACAGTGAAGGTAATGATGTTAATCAAAACTACATTAAATTTTTTCAATTGTTAGAATTATTGGCAGAAATACAGAATCAACATACAGTGACAATAAACAAGAATTTTTTTTTTTTTTTTTTTTTTTTTGGTCCTG
>NW_022712725.1:593014-628621 GCF_011630105.1 Anneissia japonica
ATCGCCAGCAGCAGCAGCGAGTCGCCAGCAGAGAGATGTCACTGCAGCAAAACACTATTGTACACGGTACCAACGCTGTTCTAATATAGACAATGGGTCGTGCTCATATTATTTGTTATATTTTTATTTCATTATTTTCACTTGACTCGCATAAATAATTTTGTTCGAAGAACATTTTATGCAGTTGTACTTCGCAGCACTTCACTTGCAATTTGCAATTTCTAGTTTGTAGCCATATTCTTGGCATAGAACCTTATATTGGCTGGCAGCCAATGTTTTTACTATTTAGGATACTCAATGCTTTATTCATGTTGGGATAACACTTTGTGAGTAAAGTTGTTTTGATCATGAACAAAAAATACTCAATATGTGTGAGGAATTGAACCCAGACTCCTCTGATTAGAAGAGAATCTCAACTATTTTGATACAGAACACTGGCTGTTCATGTGATGAATTTTAAATGCATAACATGTACATTATTAAAGAACAAAGGGATTTTAGATGGCCTATGCTGTTAGCTTAGGGGTACAGCAGCTCCCCTTATAATCATGAAAAAGGAAACTTAGCAATTATGGTTTAGGCCAATGGGGTGTTTGCTAGGCCTGTAATATTTGGAGCTAGGCGTGGAGGAGTACTGACTCATGCCTTGCGTAATGCATACCATACAGCTAGTAATGAATTTCAGTTCCATATCTTTCGCTTTATTCAGTTGGCTAATTTAAAGGAAAAGCATAAGATTTTTTTGGCTGAAAGAACTTGCCATATAATCACTATGAAATTCTGTATGTCTCTTTAAAATAGACTTCAAAATGCAGGGATCTCCTCAAAATTTCTTTCAGGTTTGTTTTATTAGGAAAATACTTTATGACAATATTTTAGAGGTAGTCCCTAGATTCCTAATAGATATCCAATAATGAATCCAATAGTGAATAATCTGAAATAAAAATATAGAATAATAATAAACTGATTTTAATGTGCAAAAGGATTGCTCTATTGATGAACCAAACTATCGTAAAACCTCGAATAGTAGCCCAGTGGTCTTAATCTCGAGAAGAAGCCCATCTTGGATTGAAGCCCCTCTTTATTTAGCAAAAGTAGCTTCGAAAAGAAGCCCATCTGAAGAAGAAGCCCATGGGCTTCTTTTTCGAGATAGTACAGTACCTACACTGTACATGAATTTCCAAGAAACAAAATAAATTAAAAACATGATTGGTTTTTACAGTAATTTTAGTGATTTAATGCCGGTTAATACACTCCATGATATGTTATAGTGGTCCTTTTTATTGTTTTATAATAGTAATTTCCAAAATTAAAAGCATTCATTTTGAAAAGAAGCCCTCTCCCCCCCCCCCCCAACCTTTACTTTGCAAAAGTAGTCTAGAAAATAAGCCTATCTCAAAAAGTAGCCCATCTAAAGTTTGCAAAAAAAAGCAGCCCAGGGCTTCTATTTAAGGTTTTTTTTTGTAGATTTTCTGTTGAATTTTAATCAAGTTTCACTGTAAAATGTATTATATTATAAATAGATATCTGTATAGAACATTAATAATGTATATAAAACAACATATGGTATTGAGAAACTGAAGTAACAATAATGATGGTAGGTAAAAAATAATTTAATTTCTTTCCTGAATATTTTTTTTTCCTCAGGATCAGCTTAAATAAAAGCTAAAATCAAAAAATTAATAATAATAAGAGTGGTATCACCACTCTTATTATTATTAATTTTTTGATTTTTTGAGTTCAGGTTTATAAGCAATAAACAGTTTGCTATGATAAGTATATTTTATCACTTGCAGTCATATATTAATTAATTTTCTTCTGTGTTCCCCTATTTCTTTTTTTCTTCCTCCTCCTCCTCCTCCTCCTTCTGATCTTCATCATCATAATCATCCTCCTTATACTAGTCCTTTTTTTCTTCAGGGCACATCAATCCAATTTTTAAAATAGTGTAACTTAAATCACCTCTCCATCTCTGCTTCCATCCACACCCTCTTTGGCTGTCTTTAATTGCTTGTCTTATCCATCTGTTGTCTCCTATTATAGTATTAGATGTCCTGTCATCTCCACTTCTTTCTTAAATTATAGGATATACTGTATGTGTGGCATTAAAGTGTAAATATACATGGATGGATAAAATTTAATATTAATGCTCAACACAACTTGAAGTACGTACTGTGCTTAGGTCCAGGCCTGTGTAAATAAACTGTATGCATTTTTTATCATGCGGAATATTACAATTATCATTACTAGTTTTCATCAGGTTTTCCATTCCAACATAATTTTTTCAGACTATATAGAATGTGTTACAGATACCTTCTGTGTTTTAAACTGAATTTAAATGTTATATAAAGTCTGTAAGTAATTTATCATAATTTTGTAAATATAATCTTTTATTTACAAAATTATGATAAATTTTGTAAATATAATCTTATACTTGTTAGCATGTTATGGGTTTTATGATGGTGTAGCATGCCCTTTTTGTGACAGTGTTCTTTGAGTATTTTTGCTAATCTTAGCATTGATGTAGGTATGATTGACATGAGTGCTGATTTACAATGCGGTAGTAAGGTGAGGTGTGCTCTAGCGGAAGAATGAAGTGGTGTGAGGGGATCGTTAACTACTGAGCTCAGCAAATCTGTGAAGTGCCCAGATAGGGCATTCAACTGTTTTCTGGGGATATGCACACCCTTTACTCCCTTAGATACACCACTAAGTTAAATAGTTAAATTGTCTCCTGTGCATCTCATTTTTTTGTTTTTGTTATTCTTATTATTATGGTTATAAAATTTAATCTGTTTGACATGAAATTTGGAGTATGGTAAAGATGTTTAATTTTTTTTACCTTTAAAGTCTAGGCTCTTGGGTTTGATTCCTATATATACACAGAACAATTTTTTAATCACTGTCTTAATATTTATTTTGGGGTAGAATTTTCAATTAAGGCACTGAATCGGAATGATAATCCGGAAGATATCACAAATAACAAATTGTTTCAACAGTTTTGAATATTCAACCAAAAAATTCATAGACTACAATATGGCAATAAATCATTCTCTTGCACCACACAGTTCAGTCTGTCTCGCCAAAAGTATTGTCATCTCAAAAAATCACACATTGTTCTCAAAATAGGTTTTTTCCCTTATCTTGACATTTCTGAGTGTCTTATATACTTTGGCCTAAGCTGCTAGATAAACATATTATCCCAATATGCAGTAATAATGGGTTCCCACAGGGCAGATACGAGATTTGAGGCTGATTTTATATAAATGCTTTTATATATAATTATTATTTTTACAGTATAACGTAAATAGCAACTCTCCAGCGAATAATAGTAACTGTGGGGTGGATACAGGATTTTGAAGTTAGTTTTTTTTATAGTATATAAATTCTGTATGTGATAGTTTTGATAAGAACATCGTGAAGTGATTTTTCATGGTTGATAAATAATTAGCGTGAGCAACATGGCGTGTAATCCCGCTCAAGTCAGGAGAGGAGATGTACTGATTGAAGTAAGATAAAATTAGTATTCAACAGGAAACAACCAAGGTCAAGATTAGATAATGACATTTTATGAAAACAGAATTTAAAATGGTAGACTACCATTGGATGTATTTATTTGTTGTGTACACCAAGGATAACTCAAGAAAGTTTGAAGAAGACAGTAGCGATGGGAATTTAACCGGGGACCAAGGGATCTCCACAGTTCAGTGCACATAGTATCTACCACCAGTTTAGCACACTGAGCTAGCTGCTCTCATACTGAGCTAGATGCTACCATGTACTGTTATTTAAAATCACACGATGAGGGTAACTTTGGTATGAAGGAACACTTATACCAAACACTTCCAATTCGAACTTTCAATAAAATGGCATTAAATGTTTTGAGAAAATGATCCCGATTAGGATTTGAACCCAAGACCTTATGATTATCATTCATATACTCTATAAATGAAGCCATTGGCCAAGTGGTACAGCCTTGGATTTTCCCATTTAGGACATTTTTATCTTGGAAACTAGAGTAATGGGTTGACTCCTGTTAAGCCAGCAATCTCCATTTTATGGAGAAAGCAACAGCACAAAGAGCACTCAACGGATCGTTTTTAATGAGGGTCTGTTCAGATTCGTCGGCCGATGGTCGTACGATGTAGTGAGTGCCCGGCTTTACCGTATGCAGACCACTGAAGCCTTTTTTCCCCCAGGCGAATTTATTCGCACAAATCGAAAGCTTCTGCGCATGCGCATTCACATTTCTGTCTTGAGTTTTTCGCTGAAGCGAAATCAGTAATTCGAACTGTTTCTACTTTTTGCGAAGCGAAAAAATGTGTAACCAATCAGATCTCAGGAAGAGAACTGAGGCTTTTAATTCGCGCGATTGAATTCGCCTAGTGAAAAACAGGCTTAACACCATCCAGCTCCTTAGTACAACCTTACAACTTAGGAGTTTTCAGTAAAAGTATATCTTACATACAGGAAATAGTGGAAAACTTGATATGTAGTATGATTAAAATTGTATCCAAGAAAACTAACCCTTCCTGAGACTGTCACCAAACACATGCTGGGGTATTCTGATGTTTCAAGGTCTATTTAGATTTTTTTTCTTCTCAAAATTTGTTTTCTCAAGTTCATGTCATTGAAGATGACTTAATAAAGGTTGAAATTACAAAGCATGGCTTCCCTCTTTATTTGTAGTTACATTCATGTTACTAAGCATAATTAGTGCATCTGTTGGTTGATACTGCATTAAGTACTGAAGTGTGGCTGTGATACAACCAATTCTGGATGTTTATTTTAACAAGCATATCAGAGACGAGTTAAGGTTGTTGCAAAACAGAATAGGGGAACTTTACGGATTCATTTGTTTTGAGGAAAATTTATCTTTCTGTTCCTGCCTTTCTAAATTCGAAGTTAACTCATCATGGATTTTCATTACAAATTATGTCAAATTATTCCCTGTTGAATTACAACCTTCAAATTGCTCTCCAGAATAATATTTGAAATATCAATAAGGAATCTATAACATTTGCTGCTGCTATTCCAGTGTTGTGTCAGTCAACATTTTGACATGTCACCAACATACATTAACTGGGTCTCCTTCCCACTATCATGTTCGTAACATAAATTGTGATGGTAAAGGAAATGTCATAAAGTAATGTTACTCATTTTCGACCTCAAGTGAATATACTGTAAACCACAAAATGGCTGGCGAATCATTTGATAGCCACACGTAAATACTCTAAATTTCTTGTTCATTTAACCATATTTTCTTCTTAATTCACTTATATTATTCATGTGATGTATTTGAAATGGAACATAAATTACTGCTTGAAATACACCATTGAACCTTATTTAGATTTCATAAATTATGCCTGTTTTGTTGTATTTTAGAGTACCTGAATGCAGACAGAATTAATTGGTCTCTGGTTTAAATTAATAGATTGGATTTGTGAAAGTGAATTTCATAGGAGCACCAACTAGTATCTACTGTACACTGTATGTCTAACAAATCAGAATGTGGTGGTTTTTTTGTGGGGGGGGGGGGAGGATGGAGAGGAAGAGGGATGAATGTACATTATATGATGTATGTTGGAAGATGTGGTGGCAGAGGGCATTGAGTTTTATAATTATAAACAATTTGATTTTGAATAATTAATTGCTACATATAATTATGTTTGCATGTTATAGTAATACATTGAGCTTCTCACTATCTGACAGTGAGTTCCCTTCCTTTTATCTGTAGTTGATTGTTGATCATTTTTTCATACTAATGTGCAAGATATTTTATAAATATAGCTTAAATTTACTCAATCATCATTTTTTTCTTCTCAATTCTGCACTGAAAATTTGCAGAATTAGTTTACATTTTTTACTCCGTTGGCTCTAGCCATGTTATATAACATCTATTACACACCCTTCTTTCTTAAATTAGCAGAATTGATTTATATTTTGTTACTCTCGTGGCTCTAGCCATGTAATATCGTGTCTTACACACCCCTCCTGCTTAAATTAGCAGAATGGATATATATTTTGTTACTCTCTTGGCTCTAGCCATGTAATCTTGCATCTATTACACACACCTCCTGCTTAAATTTTCAGAATTGATTTATATTTTGTTACTTTCTTGGCTATAGCCATGTTATAATTTTATATCCTGGTAGCATCTATTACACACCCCTCCTGCTTAAATTCGCAGAATTGATTTGTATTTTGTTACTCTCTTGGCTCTAGCCATGTTATATCGTGTCTATTACACACCCCTTCTTATATGCATATCATTACTATCACAGGTCTTTGCTGATGTTTCTCTACGGCAACAAAATCACACAACGGCAAATTGTTGCCTTTGGTATACATAATCTAGGGCATGCAGTGACAGCCAGCTAGGAAATGGATTAATGGGGATAATGTACTCACCCTTGACATTATTAATGTTCAATTAGTTAATTAAAACAACAGTAAAGTTTTTATTTCAATAAAATCAAAATAATTCCCAGCCAAATATGAACCGACATTGTCTGTTAGGATTCTTACAGTTTATAAAATAATATATTTCTGATTAATTTTGATTGTTGTATATGGATTACTGCAGGTTTTGTGTTGGTTTTCACTTTAGTTCACTACATTTTTTCCCTAAAGCATCATCACAGGTTCAGAAACTGTTTGTGATATCAAACAACATTAATATACAGTACAGAAATCATTGTTCCTGAGAAACAAGTCTTTTCGATCCCAGGATATGAGTAAAAGTAAAACAAAATACTGAAAATATTTTTGCTCTTTCAAAAACAATATTTTAGAAATATACCTTGGTGTTTCAGGTGTGCCCTAGAATTCATCAGTCTTTGCTTTTGTTTGATTTTTTTTTCTCAGCATTGAGATTGTTTTAGTGAAGAAATAAATGAAATGATATGATTTTTATTGAAATTTTCTCTATTCTCTTTAAAATAATACTGTTTTATTCCCACAGAGCAACGCCAAGCACCACCAAGGCCCCCACCACCTAATATCCAACGTCCCCCTGCTACACAAGCTCCTCCAGCTACACACTCTCAACCAGCCGCATCAGCACCAAGTGCTCCACAAGGAATGCCTTATCCCACTCAACCTGGGTACCCAGGATACCCTGTACAACCAGTGTACACACCCCAGTATGCTCCAATGCCGACAGGATACAACCCATACAGTCAACCACAGCCTCAGCAAGGATACCCCCAGCAGGCTTATGGCTACCCACAACAGCAGTATGGCCAGGCCCCCTACCCACAGCAACCTGGGTATCCACAGCAACCGGGGTACCCACAGCAGCCATATCCGTACCCCCAACAGCCACGGTAAGGTTAGGATAACATTATCCATGAGATGCTCGTTTTACATGTTGAATGAATATAGGCTGGAATGTGTTATATGGACAATGATAAAATCATTTTTGGGAATTTTTTTTAGATGAGCTTAATTTTTTAATGATCTTGACGTAGATTTGTTGTAGATTTTTAATCATAGTAAATACAGTTGCTGGAATACAGTCAAAATATAATTATTGATTCATCAGTAACTTTTGGAAAAGGGCCATAAAAATAATGAATTATATGGTATTAACTGTGGCAATAGAATGTCAATTGTTCTCATGTTTGGTAAAAGTTTATTTGCATTTTCAGTTTATTTGCACATTCTGATTGTCCAGTCACATTTCAAAGACCTCACTTGAGTCATAATACTCAGCCTATAGAGAATAGAGGCACTAACTATACCAGGGAGGTATAGAAATGGAAAAAAAAATAATGTAATATGATTTTGTATACCTCCCTGCCTGACTATAAGAAGATAATTAATTATGAGATGTCTATGCTGTATGTTAAATAAAAAAAGCATTTTGGAATTACTACATATTCGTACCATCACCTGAGTCATAACACTCAAACTATAGAGAACAGAGCCACTAACTATACCAGGGAGGTATAGAAATGAAAAGGAAAAAAATGTAATATGATTTTGTATACCTCCCTGACTACAATAAGATAATTAAATATGAGATATCTGTAGTGTAGGTTAAATAAAAAAAAAAGCATTTTGGAATTACAACATATTCGTAAATATTATTGGAGAGCATGTGAAATGGTATTTAGTGACCATCTTTAGATGAACGAAAATAAATTAACTTGCACTTACAGAAAGCACCTATGCTGAGCCTTTTTTAGAAATAGAACATAAACTAGGCTTAATGTAAAAGACAGCACCAAGCACCTATGTGATTAATTTTGAAAATTTTGTGCTGAAGAAGATATATAAAACTGTTCTCTAAATCATAATGCCGGCAATAAAATTGATTGATAATTATACCGGTATCTAAATTGACCAAATGTAATAAGCACTCTACAAGTATAAACATAAAATACATAAATGCGAACATATAAGTATTATTATTTATAAGTATGCTAACACAATGCAGTGAGACACCCACATATTACTAATTTTTTTACTGCCAATATTATTACAAATCAATAAAATAAATTTTATGTTGTATAAATAAAACAAGTTTTTTAAGTAAGTTTTATAGACTTATTTAATGCTGCTTATTAGAGAATAATAATGCACAATGTGCAACAGCCTCCACTCCCTGGGGACTATATTCTTAATCACTCATCTAATTCACCACTAACCAGTATATTTCCATATCAATTTCCAGGTTCTAATCCTACTGGGTACCCATCTTATCATTGCCACACATTCATTTACTTTTGGATAGAGAATGAAGCTTTAAGGGTAGACACAGGCACAACTAATTCACCAATATATTTCCACGTCAATTGTCAGGTTATAATCCTTCAAGTTACTCATCTTATTCTCAAGTACCCATTTACTTTTGGGTGGAGAATTGATCTTTAAGGGAAGAGAAAAGCTCAGCTAATTCACCAATGTATTTTCATATTAATTGCTGGGTTACAATCCTACAAGTTACCCATCTTATCATTTCCAGGTACCCATTTACTTTTGGGTGGAGAATTGATCTTTAAGGGAAGAGAAAAGCTCAGCTAATTCACCAATGTATTTTCATATTAATTGCTGGGTTACAATCCTACAAGTTACCCATCTTATCATTTCCAGGTACCCATTTACTTTTGGGTGGAGAATGGATCTTTAAGGGAAGAGAAAAGCTCAGCTAATTCACCAATATATTTTCATATTAATTTGCTGGGTTACAATCCTACAAGTTACCCATCTTATCATTTCCACGTATCCATTTACTTTTGGGTGGAGAATGGAGCTTTAAGGGTAAAGACAATCATACAGAAAGTGTCAAGTAGTGCGACCAGATTTAGACTAAAAATTTTTGACCTTATATGCAAGACTTAATTTTAAATTTACAAGTTTAATGATATTGAATATATATATATATATATATATGAATATATATATATATGAATATATATATAGTAAAAAAATATATGTTATATATAATAAAAAAGAAAATCAAATGTGCATTGTTAAATTTAAACATTTTTTGATTTATTAAATTAAATTAGTTCTTTGTTTTACATTTTGTGTGTTTGTGTTACATATTCAATATCCCTTTTTTTTTAATTCTTAAGGTTGTGCTAAAAGCTTACCTGTAAGCATTATAGAAATAGGTAAATGTGGTGATTTATTGATGATACTAAACTTAGTTTTATTAAATGTCTTGGTTGATTAGTTTGTTGTTCCTATTTTGATTAAGTAATATTTTTATTGCCTTGGATGTAAACAATTGATATTTCATAATGTACTGTTTGTCTCAATTAAAATAAGTGCAGTACAAACAACCAATTGTTAAATTTATTTTGTATTATTAATTAGAGTTACAGAACATAAATGATTTTTCGGGGTTTCTATGCAAGAGGAACCAACAGTTTCCAGTCACAATTTATAGATGTGTGTCTGTGTGTATGATCTTATTTTGTGTTGTATGAATTTTTCCCAAAAAAAGCCCTACCAAACGTTTAAACTGGCGATTGAAGAAACCGCTATTTGAAAATATATGCGCTATATTAATAAATCCAAAGTAATGGTACGCGCTCTCTCTCTCTCCGAAACATTGTATGATATCTTGTGGTGTTTTCCATCACTTGTCTGTCAGAGACGTGAGTTTATGTCCTACAGTGTGTGGCTCAGGGCGTAAAGACGCGACTTCACATCCAAACGTAGCAGTTTTGTTTTTATATGTAAACTCGGTAATGGTGGCTGGAACACAAACTTTGCCCCTGGTGAGAACCCAGTTAAGCAATGATCTAAAATAGATACCATATTTTAGTTCATGTTTTATTACTGTTGATCGGAATGTCGCGCCCTCTATGTCTTGGCACGTATGCAACTTTAGGAAAAGGCGTGGCAACCAATGTGTTAACTGAGATAATACACAAATCACTTTCTTTGAACATACTGCACTAGCACCTCATAGTTTTAGACTCAAAATTTTTGACCTTATAAGCAAGACTTAATTTTATATTTACAAGTTTAATGATATTGAATATATATATATATGAATATATATATAGTAAAAAAATGTATGTTTTATATAATAAGAAAGAAAATCAAATGTGCATTGTTAAATTTAAACATTTTTTGATTTATTAAATTAAATTAGTTCTTTGTTTTAATATATCTTATGATGTTTTCCATCACTTGTCTGTCAGAGACGCGAGTTTATATCCTACAGTGTGTGGCTCAGGACGTAAAGACGCGACTTCACATCCAAACGTAGCAGTTTTGTTTTTATATGTAAACTCGGTAATGGTGGCTGGAACACAAACTTTGCCCCTGGTGAGAACCCAGTTAAGCAATGATCTAAAATAGATACCATATTTTAGTTCATGAGTGTTTTATCACTGTTGATCGGAATGTCGCGCCCTCTATGTCTTGGCACATATGCAACTTTAGGAAAAGGCGTGGCAGCCAATGTGTTAACTGAGATAATACACAAATCACTTTCTTTGAACATACTGCACTAGCACCTCATAGTTGAGCTGTCTTCTATATACATGCACATGTGTCCAAAACTTCAGAGCAATTACAAGTTTATGGAGATGTTAGGTTTTTTTATCATAGTAAATTTAACCTTTTTTTCGAGTAGGCATATTGCACAACATGTTAAAAAATATATTATTTAACTACAGTATTTCATTGATAGTTGCAATAAAAGGAGTGATTGATTGATTAATTGATGGATTGATTGATAGAAGTAGGAAGTAGATAAATTCTTTTAAGTGAACTAAAATAATATGTACTATAACAAACAGTACATACCTTTTAGTGTACTAAGTTCCACTTTCATGTAATTATTTAAAGCTTGCATGCTATGTATAAGATAAGCTTTAATAACCTACACAAAGACATTTGTTTGTGATGCATGCATCCCCAGTATTTTTAAATACAATTTCCCCTTACCTGGGCAAGTTGGGTTCATCTGTGCTTGCTATATTATGTTATTTATTGATAGGGCTCTCTGTAATAATGTATTTGAATGATACAGTTAATTAGGAAAAGACTGATATGAACTTTGCTTAATTTTGCCATATAATTTTGTTGATGCTTTATTAATATTTGTCTAGATTTGTCCTTTTGAAAATTCACTTTGACATACAATTGCTCAAAGGTTTTTTTTATGCTAAAAGACACTAATAAAAATATCTGCTATTATTATGCTGGGTTATATGAAACAATGGATATTTGTTTCCAAAATGCATTGCATTTGTATAAAAAAAATTATTGTTATAATTTTGAATACATAATGTAGCTCACTGTAGCCTTGGTAACATAGACTGGGGCTGGTTGTGATATACTGTACTGTAGATGCTTATCAAAGACCTAATAGGAGTGGCGATGTCAGGTCTGAAAACATAGTAATAGTGAAATAACAATTTATTATTATAGTGAAATTAGAAACACTATTTGAGACCTGAAGCGTAGTGGAAATGTCATCGTATAGGGTCAGTGGTGTAGATAGATTTCCTTATGCACGGACTCGCATGTAGGGGCATGGAGAGCATTTGACTAGGAGTCACCTTAGGGTAGTGATAATTTTATGCAATAGTTTAAGAATGTTTTAGTGTAGTAGAATGGTGTAGGAGCATAGAGACTTAAAGCGTCCCATGGTTGTGATATTTATCCAATGGTCTATGAATTCATAGTGGTTTTGAACCTCCTATGGTATAAGTTGCATGGTCAACCTTGACTACAATATTTATGCAATTGTTGGCATTATGCCAATACTTTCTGCCAGTGATGGCTGTTGTATGTAGACATTCCACAAGACTTAATCCAGGCTGAGGGAAGTTGACCGCAGATTCATATTATTTCAAATTTCCTCCCCTGTTGGAATAACATTGGACCTGGATGACTGCCCTAAATTTCTAATTCACAAGATCCTGCAGCCACTCAGCCATAATTTACTTTTAATTTGTTCTGGTTTTGTTACCGATGAACTACATACGTTTTAAGGATGATTAAATGATGTTTATTATTGTTTATCAATGTGACTGATATCTGCCAATCCTACTGAAATTTTAACCCTGCTTCTTTAATGTACATATGTGTTAAATATTGCCCTCGAGACTCAATCAATGGAATAAAAAGTAAAAAGACCATTTAAAAAAAAAAAGATTCTTCATGTTTCAGTCAACTGAGCTCTTTTGCTCCTCACTCCCTTTGTGTTTTGTTTGCTTCTTTACCAGTACAAAGTTTGTGATGTATATTTGATTCAATTTCTCACAAACTTCTATCCCTTTTGCAAAATAATTTTCTTAATATAAATGACCACAATTTTTTTATTTTAAATTTTAAAAAAATGAAATGCCAAGGAAAAAGTGTAATAAAAGCTGACCTAGACTTTTTAGGAAGGGACAAAATCCAGGATGGTGCATAAATTGCATGTCATGCCCTGGGAATAATAATCGGAGTAGCATCAAACTGTGAGTCATTGCCTAGCAACTGCTGGTTTCCTTTCCTTGCTATATTAATCAGCTTTATTTGGTTGCAATATAATTAATATAAATAAAGCATGTAAAGTATGCCATTCCTTCCCTCACCCATGATGCAAAGTAATATCATTTTTACTTTTGTAAATTGGAAAAGCATCGGTTTTAACGGAGGGAAAAAATGATCATTTATATATAACACGTTATATTTTCATTGTAGATTTTTTGGGCTCAGTACGGACTCCAAAAGTATGCATTTTCTTTTAGTTTTATAGCGTATGCGGATTTTATAAGTCCGCAATGACGATATAACGTGTTATATGATGCAATTTAATAATTATAAGGGTTTTTATATTTATTCATTTCATCAAATCAAAACAAGAAAATTGACCTTTTAGTATGTTAATAATTATTCTCCACATTATAATCTTTAAAATGATAGGTCATTTTAGTGGAATAGAGTTAATATTGCCAAAGTTATGAGTAAAAGTATTACGGCTTTTCTGGACTAAAGTATACAATACTGTCACATTCTTATGCTAATTACTCATTTTAATATTTAGCAACAGTTAGGCCTTTGCTGATTTTGGGGTGACAAGTCTCATATTTTATGTATGACGATATACAGAATGACACTTGTTTTTGTGTATTCATGCACTAATGTAAAACAAAGTGAATTGGTCTCCATAGACGCTGATGGTAAATGGGTACAATTACCTTAAAATATATTAGGCCTAATATGTTGCTTAGTTTTGTTTCACAAGAAACAGAACATCTTGCTTTCATTGGATACTGAAAACATGCATGAAAATGGCAAGATGCCAATATGTTAATATGCTAATAAGTGATTCACTTTGATGGTCCAATGGTATTAGAGCATTTAAACATAATTAAAGCCTCCTGTTAAAATTCTTTAATTAGATTAAATATTGAGATGTGCAGTCTATGAAAATCATGATTATATGTCAATTAATATTATCAGTCATTCAAGGTGTGCTGTTGTTTACTTTATGTTTACATTTCTTAGTTCATTGCTTCTAGGCTTTAGGTCACAAATAGTGCAAAAGGAGTATTTTTTTCTGTCTTAATTCTTATCCTTATGTTACCTAATATCTCTCCTATCTAGCAAAAAAGAAAAAGAGCAAAACCATAAATATAAAATGCCTGTTCAGTACCAGTTGTGACTCGGTCGTTTGATGCCTTCATCGCTTTCATCAAAGAGGCAACCTTATGTGTCTCCAACCAATGATACCCCTTGTCCTCCTGTCATCTCCTCGCGGCTATCAATTTTACCCTCGATCTGTGAAGCCTCTCCGTAGTAGACCTACTTAGGTGCGGATCTGTGTTATGGTGGCTAATGTGCTTAGAGTACCGTCAAATCCATTTCAATATTGCTGCCAACATCAACATCTTTTAACATACTCGTCACTTAATAAAAATGACAAAATTATCAGCCTAACCCGTTGGAACTCTCTGCCCCCACTATTACCTATCCTCTCTGATCAGAATTATTGAAATCCAATCTGAAATCCTTCCTCTTCAAATAGCTCAACATCTCCCAGCGCCGGTGCCTGTCTCTTATACACATCTAGATGTGTATTATAGTATTATATAGTATAGTACAGGTGGATATAAATGTGTGTTTACATAAAACACTGTTTATTTTTCTTGAAGCTAAACAGAACAAAAAAGACAAGAAAAAAATGTTGATGTCTTTATAAAAGAAAAAATTTTAATGTCTTTATAAAAAGTAGAATAAATTTAATCCATGACAGAAGCATGTACCCCATGGAAAATAGTGTTCCTTGGACCTGGATCCCCTTCTCATTACTAATAGATCTCCAAACGGGACTGTTACACTATCTAGTAGAAAAATGTTCTAAGTACAATAGTTTTGGCCTATTGGTGTGTTAATTTTCAACTATTGCAGAAAAACAACAGGTTGATGAAGAGGGCCCTTATAAGGTAGCAAAATGGTTAGCCTATGACATTAAAATCAGCAGGAATGACACATTATACACTGTACCAGGTTTCCATACTTTTGGATCACTTATGATCAGATAGGTGATCGTGCTAAAGTGCCAGTAGACTTAAGTCATCCCAGATGCTAGTCACATAGTTCAGTGGTAGTAGTTTTTAACTTTAAAATTGGTTAGAAATTTTCAAAATGCCCTCAATGAATGTAACCAGTAATATGAGCATTGCAAAGATCTTATAAACACAAGATAGCGTTCTCCGCGATTTACGCGTGCAAATTCTGTAATAAGGCATGAATGGCGCCCTCTTGCTAAATTGGAAACTTTTGACCCTTGACCGCTCTGACCATACTGTACACCGCACGACTTTACCTTGGGTATCAATCCTGTGAACAGCAGAACAGGAACCATCTCAGATCCATGGCAACAGATAGGACGCCCTCTTCCAAAACAGATTACTTTTTCTCTTTGGTATAATAGCCATGAATGGCGCCCTCTTGCTAAATTGGAAACTTTTGAACCTTGACCGACGCTTCTATTTGTTACGCGTAAATCGCGGAGAACGCTATCTTGTGTTTATAAGATCTTTGGAGCATTGCTATCAAACCAGGGAGGAGTGATTACTTTCCAGTGGCAGATTCAGGAATTCAAATTAGAGGGGGGCCCAGGGAGGGACTTAGACAGATACTTAGTCTATACCAACTCAGCCCCACCATGGTAAGAACATGTATGCTTATTGCACATAGTATAGTTTTCTTTATTTTTCCATTATTTTTATAATTTTGAAAAATTTAGGGGCTAGAAGGCCCAGGTCAGCTTCCCCCTTGAATCCACCTCTGCTTTCAAACTGGTAAACCCAGTTTCTGAAAGTACAGTTCACTATTGTTGAATTATTTAGCTTCCCTCCTACAACTGTTTTGAGACTTCCTGTAACTTTTAATTACTTTTCCATGCAGCTACAAAATATATGTATGTATATTTTTAATGGGTTACATTTAAATACTCTAACATTTAGGCTGATATTTAAATAGGGTGCCATAGATGCTAGGACTATAATTTTGTTCCCTTATTGATAAGCATTTTCCTTCCTTTCTACTAGTTCTTCCCAATCCCTCAAACTTATTACTTGGTTAGTGAAAGACATTCGTACTGGTGCTCTTTTATTTTTTCTTTTCTGTTGGAACTCTCTGCCCCCACTATTACCTATCCTCTCTGATCAGAATTATTGAAATCCAATCTGAAATCCTTCCTCTTCAAATAGCTCAACATCTCCCAGCGCCGGTGCAAGCCAGTTTTTTTTAGCTTTAATAGGCACTTTAAATATGTATTTTATTATTATGATTATTACATGAACAATTCTCTGAAGGCCAAGCAAATGGCAAACACCAGAAAATGCCCTGTTGCTTAACCCTACTTTAAACATGGACTCGTGCAATTTGTTGCAATGTTACTACATATATTTTTGCCCTGCAGCCGGGAAGTGGTTACATAAACAACACACTTTTGAGCATACAAAACTATAATAATTGTAATGTTATTCTTACATAAGACAGAAGAAATGCTTCTAAGCATGATGCAACTCCCTTGCACTTACAGTGGTACTTCGGTACTTTGATGTCCAGTTCGGAAGTTCTCTGTGCAGTAAAACTTCCTGATCCGACTATTATATTTTGGTTTTAAATTACCAATTTTATTTTATAGTCTGTTTCTAGTTCATCCTAATTTTTCAATGAAGTCATAGTCACAACCCCTGTCTGGAATGGAAAGCTATCATCGTTTACATTAAAAAAAAACTCCAGTTGATATGAAAGTTAAATTAAAATCACATTAACATCATGAATAAAATATACATCAAGTGATTAGTGTTGTAGATATTATATTGTGTAATTCAAGTAGACGGAAAGGATATAATTGAATGACATGTTCCACCATACAGGAAATAGTTATTACACATTTTCTATTTTTAGGCCTTGACTGACAGATGGACAAAAGGGGGGGAAAATTGAGGTTAATTGAATCCACTACCCCTCCTTGACTAGCGTCACATGAAATATCCGGCCATTGCCGTGAATACGGTAATTCACTATATACTAAAACAAGTTCCATCTTTTTCAAGATTGAATTAAGATTATATTTCTCATGGAAGGATTTAAACTGTAGGGTGAAAAAGGTAAATGGTAAATACACAAATTACATAAAATTCTCTTTAAAGTTTAATAATATGTTGTATGACAATGATGGGCAAAAAACCCCTGTCAGGTAGGCTTATCTTAATATTTACATTTCTTCAAATAACAAACACAGAAAAGCACTTTTTATTCCGAAAGTAGACAAATTCAGATGGTAGGCCTACGTAAGACACATTGTACTGTATAGCACCGTTCCGCAACCTTGGGTCGCGGAAAAATTTTGGTGGGTCGCATAATCTCTTCAGATCGTGAAAACTTAATACGAATGAGGACGAACAAAATCAAAAATTGTCAAAGCATTTGTACTTCTGGTATGATAACTTGAAAGTGTTAGTTTGGTTAATTTCAATGTGTTTGGATTTCAGCTGAAAATTATAATGACGAAAACATTTTTCAATTTAATGTAATGTTACAAATTAACAATTTAATGTGTCTATGTCTTGGCATAACCCAAACATTTACAGAAATTAAATTTCTGTAAATCATTAATTTAAAAAAAAAAAAAAATCTTTAACTTTTATTGAAAAATTTGATAACTTACGTGGTTTGGTTGAATGTGTTATTCAAAGTTACCGTATATTGTCATTTTTTGGCGTCTTAAATTGATGTTGTGGGTGATAGTGTCTTTTAATTGACTGACAAAAGAATCAAGTGGGTGGTTCCTCTGATACCCACTCCTGCGTATAAAACGACGGACGTGATATATTGGCTTCTGGTTCGATGGGTCGCGTCTGAGTGCTTGATATGTAATTTGGGTCGTCGGCTAGAAAGGTTGCGGAACGGGGCTGTGTAGGACTCCATGCTTAAACATATATTAGTAGTAAAATGTTAAACAGTAATATTTAATTGCAATATCGTCAGAGAAGTGGAATTAGTTTCAGGGTTAAGACACTTGCTTTCCAATCCCAGAATACTTGGTTCAAATCCTGAGAGCCAGAATTGTTTTTCTATAACTAAAACCAGAGGCTACTCTGAAAAAAAGCAAAATAATTTTTATTTGAATGGAACGGTTTCCCATAAAAATTACAAAAGCTGGGATTGTATCTGTTGTGGTCTATATGGTTGGCTGCACACACTGTAATCACATAGCTTTTAAGTGTGTAATCTGCATACAGAAACTGATTGTTTTGTACTTGCCCACATTGATCTACTGCCCCCTATATTCTGTTTAGTTTATTTATGCATGAGCAAATACATGAAATTTTGCTGAGGGCATCCCTTAAACTGGGAGGTCATATTGCTGTAAGCACAAGTTTTGTAAACAGAAGACAAAGATCGTTGCAACTTTCACTGGGCTTTATGCTGTTGCTATCTTATTTAAATTTCCCAGGGTTTTGTTTGTTATTTTTATGTAGGGCCCTACCCATAATGCCCTGTGAATTAGCCCTAAACTTATCAAACCTTGTTGTTATCTGTTATGTTTTTTTGTCTAAAGATTGTATGCATAATGCATGGATATTGATGTATTATTATTGATGTTGATGTGTGCCACATATAACAAAGAGTATTGATGTCAGCTGCTTGTAGCATATACCTTGTTTTGATCTTTTTCAAATAGAAAGTACATTGCATGATAATAGCTGTAGGGAGGAACAACACTTCCACTGGTAACATTTGAGGGCAGGATAGCAAATTGTACAATTCATATGATTTGGAGGCAAACGGAATAAATGATGTGATACAGTGTGGTCTATTACATTAGTCTAAGCAATTATACTGTAATACCAACATATACTAATGTGTTAATGTGTGGTAAATTTATTTGTTATGGCTGATAATTTGGAATATGGCGAATACTGAGATGTGAATTCAGTATTGATACAACACAAACAGAATGAGGCATATTGATATAAGTGTGACCTATTGCATACATGCCAACATTTTAATATTTAAAAAAACGTGATAATTTGATGCAGGCCTTGGCCTGTGGGGAGGGGGGGGGGCTGTCAAGAAGTCTCCCCATTACATGGGGGTCCAAGCTTTAGCTATTGAATGTATTATAAGGGTAAATCTCATGATTCGTAAACTTATAGTCTTAACTGACCAGACACCTTGTAATCATGATGCGGTGTTTATAAGGCCAGCGTGACTTTGCAGCACTCACATCCACATCTCTTGCACCACTCACAGAGAGGCTATGCTGTTGCTAAGCAGAATGTTGAAAGATAACCTAAATATTGAGGGTTTTTTTGTAGTATTTTATTGAAAAAAATACAATACAATTAAGATTAGTATGCCTATGCAATTTTCTTGGTAAACTTGGGAGAGCATGTGAAAAAATGGCCAGGAGTCAGGTCACCAAAAAGGGAATCTCCCGGCCAAAACAAGAGTGTTGGCATGTATGCAATTGAAGTAGCGGGATACTGTGTGTTGATGTGTAGCAACGGTGGTTGATGTTGGATAATTCGCTATAGAGTAGTATATATTATGCAGTTAAAGTATGTACTGATGGTAAGGTACATACCTACCGCCACAGTGTAACAAAAAAAATTTTAAATAAACAGCTGCTTCAATTAATCACAAAAATCTTTTCATATTGAACTGAAAAACTCAGTATCAGCATCTAATCATATACAGTATAGAGGTAAATAAACATCAAATTACTCTACAACCAAGTATACAAATGACAAAACCAAAAATCAATAAGTTTGATAAAAGACTGCAACATTCAAATTATATTGGATTAATATCAGCTATTGCTGTGAACTGTCCCTTAATTTATTGAACTATATAATAACTACAATTAAAGAGGCTCGCAAGCTGATGTCTGAATAATTTTTCACGCTTTGTTGATAGGCTGCATACCTAAGTACAACACATTAGAGGCCATTCCATACCTTCTCAATCATCTAATGAATTTTTTTTTCTGAGTATTTACCTGAGAACCACATCATATTGATTTTATTGGGGTCATTCCATCTACATAAGAAAAATAATTCCAGAACAGCATATTTTTTCGCGTGGTTTAAACAGGGATATAGACTCCTTGTTTAAGTAGTTTGAGGTTAAAAAAAATTATTGTCGTTAACAGTGCAATCATCTTTGGAACCATTGTCATTCTTGATCACTCCTGATACAGTGGTGGTGCCGGTGGGAAGGTGGGGGAGAGGGGCAGGGAGGGCATATACTCATCAGAATGAAGTCGTCAGATCAAAAATTTAAAAAATTATAGTTGGTCTATCCAGATAATGTTTTTTTTTTATTGCCAAACGCTAATATTGAGGCCTAAAAGCACAATTTGAACCATACTGAGCCATAAAAACTCTCCTCATGAACCTTACCACAGAATTATTATTTCCCTCCCCCCCTCCCCCTTCCCCATGAATATGGGCCAAGGAATTTAGACTTGGAACCAGACTTGAGGTGAGGTTAAACCAGCTTTAATGGGCCTTGACCATCCCCTTTACTTTTTATGATGCACAGGAGACACCCTAAAATATTGGAATCCATGACTTTTGGGACATCTGGTGTTGTGTGCAAATATAATTTTTAAGAATTAAGAAAGTCACTAGTGTTTGTATTGCTTTGCAGATACAGGAATTTATTTATTCTTTTCCCATAATTATATAAAATTGCAACAAATATACCAAACTTTGTTCGATCTAACTGAAATGAAATTATGAATTTTGTAATTTATTTATAATTCAATCAATTATTTAACAATAAAATATAAAACCCAACAGTCCATAATACTGGGAGGTGCTATATACAGGATATGACAACACCACCACCAGGCCATTCCTAAGTTGTCTCGGATTACCTATTAAGTGTACTTAAACTCAGTAGCTTTGGTAAAGCTTCATAATCCAAACTCAGGAATTGGACATTTTTTAGTATGCTACTTAAAATCAGACATAACATATTAATAATGGGATCTGTATCATTAATAACAAAAGAACAAATCATGTCTCCAGATGCTGGCTTAGATTATCATGAGCAATGTTTAAACACTTAGATCGTACAGTAAATATTATCAGCCAATGTGAAGCGAGATATACACAGAGGCTTTATAGTAAACTGTAATGAAAACATATAAAACAGCTTAGGAAAATATGTTGTAATGAATACTTCAATGACAATTGTTATAAAGCAGAAAAAGAAATGTTTTAATAAAAAAAAAATTGCTCCGTTTCACATGGGAATATGCCATTTTACAGGAGATTCTACATCTTCAAAAATTGTTGATTTCCTTTATTATTTAATGTGATCCTGTTATATATAACCAGTGGCGGCACTAGGGGGCTACAGCCCCCCCTTCGAGAAAAACCACATTTCATCGGGGAGAAAAAAAAAATATAAAAAATTATATGTATTTTGTACATATTAATAGACTCTAAAATCGATTAAATAAGATTTTAATACACCTAAATTGTTTTGTGGGTGGGGGTATGTCCCCAGACCACTTCCGATAGGTTTTTACTGTCGCCCAACAATGCCTATTTTTTTCTCGTTGGGGACTTCAGGCCCCCCCCCGTTGGGGGACCTTGGATCCCCGTCGGGAAATCCTTGACCCACCACTGCATATAACCTACTAATGCTACAACAGTTTTCACTTTACTGAACTTACCTTGTCTGTTTACTGTTAGTAATATTTTAGGGCAGACTTATCTTTTGAAATGGCATACCCCATAATTTGACGTCATAGTCAATAATTTTGAACAAGCAGAATGTCAATAGCCAATCACAGTGGAGAACCAAAATGTTAGGATTATTTTAACACATACCTTAAAGGTATGCTGCCGTGTAAATCTAATAATCTTGAAAATTGAAAAAATGTTTAGGCCTGTCTTTGTTGACATACTGTATTATGTTTCAATAAGTTATTGTCTTTCAATTTAAAATTAGAATAGTAATAATAATAATAATAATAATAACTTATAGTGCATTTTCAATAAAACTGTTCAATGCGCTTTACAAAATTAAAATGGACAAATTGAATCAAAATACAGTATATAAGGAATAATTATACAAAGCTTAAGATTAAAAACTACCAAATTTAAATTAGAGTGCACAACATTACAAATTTAAAAAATCTAAGAAAAACATTTTTTTGCCAATCATGAGACTTGTAATTAAAACATAGACCCTTAACTTCTTAGTAACACACCTGTAAATCATTGAAGGCTTTTTTTTTTTTACGTACCTTGAAAGTGGAAAGAATGTGATGTATTTTAAATGGGCAATTTAAAGTTGGCATTTTAATTTTTGAAGGGGATTTTTTCTTGATTTTAGATTTTAGTTGCTGGCAATAAATAAGTTTCAGATAATGATCAATATAAACTCAACATCATTAATTACATAATACAGTATTACCATGGAGGTATAAAATTATAATTTTATACCTCCATGGTATCATCACTGTATTTGTTGGATTTGTATAGCCATAGAGATAATAGTGAATAGTTACTATAATACCTCCATGGTAGCTTATATATTGCGGCAGCTACCTTTTCTTTCCTCCATGGTCTATGTGCTCAAGTTTCATTGGCAATGTTGAATTCACGATGTGAACAAGATTCCTTTGTTTTGTTTCGTTATTTTTTTTTTTTTTTTTCCTTTTTTTTTTTTTTTTTTTTTTTTTTTTTTTTCTTTTTTTTTTTTGTACTTGTAGCTAAGAATTTTAATTCACTTTGAACGCACAATAAATGATGGATGTGCACCCTTCTCCATGCCCTGGGGATTATTTCTAATTTGCACCTAATACAGTAATGCCAAGTTTCATTTACAATCATTCAACTCCTACTAGGTACCCATTTATATTCTTGGGTGAGTGGATAGAAAAACATGAGCCCCTTCAAAAAGAGCTTGCAATAAGCACATACTTATGAAAAGTCAAATTCGCCAATACTGTAATTTTGTGTTCCCAGCTTTAGATCAGGCGACTGCATAGCACCGTAGTGATGTTGCCGTAATATTGCAGTAACGTTTACTAGCTTGCGCTGTCTGATAGGGTCAGCGGTCAATAGGATATTGTAATCAAGCCAGCTTTGTGCATTGAAGCATATCTAAGCAAAGTTATATAAAGTTGAAAATTTGGCTCTCTGTGATTTACACCGCCAATATGCCCTGTTGTCAAACTCTTTCAGACAAAAAAAAAACCGTACGATTATTGCAATATTATGGTACTAGGCTGGTAATTATGTCGGTATGCCTACCATAATATTGCGACATCTACCGTATCTGATAAAGTGTCTATAAATACAAGCTTGGAAGCTAACTTGCCACCTTTCCATAATTATTCTTATAGAATGATGTCGGAATATGCCATATTGATGAGATTTGGAATTTTTGGGAAAGTCTTGATGCTATTAGGGGTTAACTACCTTGACCATGTCCTGTCCAATTGACTCAATTGTTAACAGCTATGTCCAATTTCCTGCTGACCATCACACAATACATTTTACATGTTGTCTAAAAAGGCTTCACTGTGCAGGCTATAACCATTATAAATCTAGACCTGTTATTATATATTCTCATGTAAGTAACACATTACAGTAGGCCTAACTTTGGAAGATAATAAAATGTATTTATTTTTGATATATTGGATTTAGTATCATGTTTATATATTTATTATAATTTATATATTTTGAATATATATTTGTATATATGAATAATATGTAAGTGTATGGGTCCTACATTATATCATATCATATACCATTTATTTCGCCAACACCATACAGAGAAATGCAGAACGCATGAGAAAGACTGTTACGTGGCAGGATTTCCCAAAAGTAAAAGAAACCTTTTAACTGTCCAGGGGCTCTCCTCATAAAGCCTTGAAATAACAAAAATAATAATAATTTTAATTACAATAAAATCAATAATAATAATAATAACAAATATATATACATATTCATATATCATATATTGTTATATATATAAAACAATCACAGGTGTGGAACATATCATTAAATGTACCAGTGGCAGATTAAGGGGGGGCTGAACCGGCCCAGGCCCCCCAAAATTTTTCAAAATTATAAAAAAAATGGAGTGCCATTTCCATCTATCTAGAGCTGCGATAATCATAATCTTACCTCAGCCCCAACTATGGTGGGACTGAGGTGGTCTATACTCTCCATCTGTGAAAGTCCCTCCATGGGTTTCCTATATTTCAATTCATGGATGTGCCCCGAAGTACTGTACGTTGGAGACAAATATCAAAGAAAGACTTGATGCCATTTGAACACGTGAATATAATTTGTTTTAATGAACGTATCTTCCTCCTCTTATTTGAAGATTATCAGCCTAACTAATTTGCATTGCCGGGAGCCAAGTATTTATACAATAAAAATGATATACTTAATTTAATCAAGATGTGAATGGGCATCTAACTGTTGAAAATAACCGACTCATGGTCTTGGTACAGATTTACTAGTCTTGATAACCAGAGATTTTACACTGTCTAATCCAAGGAATCGTCACGGCTGTGTGCATGGAGTTGTTATTAATATTACTGGTAACCATGCCGTTGAGCTTAATTTGATGTATGATATCACAGACAAATCTGATTAAATGTAAAGATGTAACATTGATTTATATTCTTTGTTGCAAAACTGAAATTATATATTGGGGCAATTTTTCTAAATAGAACTTGTATTTTCTCAAAATTTTGCAATTTGCAAAATTGAGAGAGATGATATAGATGACTGGCATGAACTCAGTTTCCATGGATGCTACGACTCTGTAGAGTATGAGCATGATGTAATAAATAAGGTATTCCTTTTTGCTTTAAAAAAATTGTTCAATGGTGTATACACATCTTTCCATTAATTTGATATTAATATTAACTAATTCAACAATCTACTGTATTGGTCTTTCATGTTAAAATCAGGGAGATGCAGAGATCAGTGTTGTCCCAATAAGTGAATAAAGGTAAAATTGTTTAGGAGTATCATTAACAGGGTGCTATATCAATTTCTTGATTGATTGATTGATTGCTTGATTGATTGATTGATTGATTGATTGATTGACTGACTGATTATTTTCTTTTATATAAGTAAGATGAGAAGTAAATATGACTAAGAATTTATACATAAGAGAAGAGTTAAAATTCAATGAACATTTGATATATTATTTTTCATATTTTATATTTTGAAATAAATATACATGCAAATATTGTACAGGTACTGCATTCTATGGAATGTTTAACATGAGATGGTCCCTGAATGTTGAGGCGATCCCTTGAGGTCACAATTATGGCCATTAATAGATCATGAAATAAGCGTTGTAGTAATAATAGGCAGGTTTCAACCAAACAAACTGTGTATACGTTGTTTGTGCACGTGACAGATATGGAAATAGTTTCTAGAGGCATCAGTGGACACAATTTTTCTACAGCTTTTTTCTAAGGTCCATGCAATAGCAACAACAACATTTTATATAAAGCAAACAACATTTTAGATTTACATTTAGAGACCTTCTTGGAAATATGAAGAAAAATTGCACTCACTGATTTGGACAGAGGGAGGGAGAAAATAGTATTGTATTTGGCCATGTTTTTCGCTAGTAATAAAGTACAGTCAATGAAGAATTCATGACAAAAGACATCCTATGTATTGCCATAATGCCAGGGCCGTTGAGGCAATTAAAATGAAATCCTCATCCACTCTGTTTTCCTGGGCCATCTAGCTGAGTTCGCTCCTCAGAGCATTATGATTATAATTGTGCATTGACACCTGCCTACATTTTTGTTCTATTTATCACAATAACTTATGTGAACGTGCCTTATATCATTTTCACAGTTGTGTATGATAACCAAACGTAAGAGAATATTTGTAAATGTAACTGATAACTCACTGGAAGTTTATTTTGCAATGACATACCCCTGTATATAACACATCATACCAAAAACGACCCTGGGCTCCATGGCTGGAGCTGCCAGAGCCCAGTGATGGGAGTCGGATGCCAGCAAAGGCAATATCAGGCCATTGCAGGGTCACGGTGGGGGTTCTGGACTAATACCCAAAGCTACAGCCTTTTATTATTATGTACATTCTAATTTATACGATTACTATAGAAAGTAGATCTATACTATAGATCGTGGTTGAAAGAATGAAAGTGCCATGCGTGCCCAAGGATACAGGTTTCTAGTACACCAATTTTTCAATTGGAAACAGACAGTGCCATGTAAATTGACAAACAATGTAGAATCCTGCCAGCAATGCCGTAGCCAGGATTCTCAAACTGTGTGGGACAATATCAGGGTGGACCCACCACTTTACGCATAAATTCAAATAATGTGGACCCATTTTTTTTTAAAGTTGCCCAATTTTACGCAAAAATATGAATAATCCAGACCCATTTTCTTAAAATTTGACCCATTTTACGCAAAATATGAGAAATTTCGACCCATTTTCTTAAAAGTTGACCCATTTTGCACAAATTATGAGAAATCTGGACCCATTTGTTTGTGGACCCAATAGAAAAATTGTGTGGGACTGTCCCAATAGCTGGCTATGCCATTGTCTGCCAGGGTTATTATAATTTTTGTGAAAGATTTAGCCTTTTTGCTGCGAAGCAGCCAATTCATATTCTTGACAGCAATTTGACCTCTGAAAGGTCATTGTTTGTCAAAAAACGAGTGCCTAAGACGACTGAAAAGTGGAGTTTCCTTCTTTCGTTCTGCCGGGTAAAATCAATTACTTTAGGCGAAGTTTGTAGACTAAGCTACTCGTACCAACGTCCGCATGTCGCGCTAGCCTTATCCTACTCTAGGCCTAGACTAGCTAGGATGGTATAGGCCTAGCCTTGAAGGGACGAAGGTCCCAATGAAAAACAACGTCGCTCCTTGATAGCTAACATTGTCTAACATCTAGATGTGTATAAGAGACAGATTCACCACACTATAGACACTTTTTGACAAAAATGAAAAATTATGACTTTGTTACCCAATGAGAAGTGTTCTAATATAGACAATGGGTCGTTATAGTTATAGTTTTATTATTCATTATTATTCATTATTTTCACTTGACTTGCATAAATAATTTTGTTCGAAGAACATTTATACGCAGTTGTACTTCGCAGCACTTCACGTGCAAATTGCAATTTCTAGTTACATGAGGAAATATTTATGTCAGGTTTTAGGATATTATGTCAAGGCCTCTGTGGGCTTCGCATTAACACCTGGCTCACTGAATCATTAACAATTATATAATATATGCAGTACTCAGGTCATTAGGAGAGTAATCATAATTTTGCAACTAGTAGTAGCAGCAGCAGTGTGCGCATAAGCCAGGTACCCACTTAAAATGATTGGCCAATTACAGAATGGAAAATAAACCATGTGATGAGCTCTATAAACTTTTATGAGAGTTTAAATGCTTAGGATGTGAGATATAGCATCCCAAAACCATGATATTGAAAGGCAGGCACTTCAACAACCAAACCAAAGGTCAAAGTCTATCACAGATGCTAATGAGCTTTGTAATTAAACTCATCTATTTAGCAATTAATAATTACATCACTTAGCTTTGAACTAGAGTGGTAAATGGGATCATAAATTCTACCAGTGTTTATTTACTCTGTGAAAACCACTATACTGGTTGAATCACAGATGCTTAGCATATCCACTTGGTTCAAAAGTTGCCAATTTAAAGTAACATTGTTTTGTTCAAAGCTTTTAGCAAATTTCTAAAGCTTTGTGTTCATGTTTCCATTCTCACGTCATATTTGCATTTCATGAAGCTAATTCTTTTGAACTTCAGTAATTATTTGCATTAGCTATCATCCCTGACCAGTATTGTAATTGTCATTATATTGTTTGCTTATGGTTTTGTGGTCAAAATTCATGAATAAAATGAAAATTAAGTGTCAAAGACCAAATCAAATAAGATGTAATTTCATCATAGTGTGAACCTAAAACTAATTAGATTATGATAATAATTGTATCTTGTATATTTTTTTTATATCTTTATATATTTTTTTATTAGTTATTGAGGAGATATAGTGCATATTTACCATTTTTTAAAAATTTCTGTTTTGTTGATTTGCAGTGTCTTTACGGCCTGCTTCAAAAACACCATTGAGATGAACAAGTATTTCTGTAGTTAAATAAAGTTTTTATTATTTATTATAATGCATAAAGTTTTTGCTATATTTCTCTAACATTATTAATAAAATATATAATTACAACATATTAAAATTTAATTACTATAAATGAATTAAATAATCTTTAAAAAAATGTTTATGTATTAACAGTTTGCTTAAACTTTTTGAGTGCTAAATTATTTGTAAATAATGAATTTTAGTGATTAACTGTTATGCATAGTCTGCCATTATTTAGATACTATAATAGCAGTTCAAGGCCTATTTAACTAGATACCCATTTTGAGGTTTGCAAACACTTGACCAATAGTCTGATCAATGACTTGGGGTTAGAGTTTTTATACCTCCATGAGTGAACTCACCATTACCATGGACTGGCCATGGGCTGACCATTCTCAATATAAACATTTCAGAGCTATTGATTTTCTTTATTTAGCAGTATTGGGTAAGGCATTCACACCTTATCTTCATTCGATTTGCATTTCCCATGATATGCATGACTTCACAATGTAGAAATGCTTCTGCTCTCTAGGTACATAGAAAATTAATTCTACAACTTATCAGACTATCAACAAGAAAAAAAATGTAAACATACGTGTACATCATTGATAACTGTGGTTGATATTGGTACTAACAATGTAAATAATATTTAGGGCCATTATTATTGAAGGGGGAACGTCTACTTACATCTCCCTAGTACTACTATTACAAGGACTAATACAGTTCTGAAGAAAATGTTATTTAATGCATCATAGCAGGGAGTTGTTCAACTCCCTGATCATAGTTAACAATAGATCTTAAACTTAATCACTTTTCTAAGTGCAGACCGTTCACAAGACAAACATAAACACGAGATGCTCTACATAAACCATGTCTCATTATGTGGCTTATCATATATAATATCATTTATTTCGTCATTCACATAGGATAATACAAAGAACGTAAATGTGTAAAACATAACAAGCATGCCAATACCAACTCAGTTGATACCTGACAGGATTGCTCAAATGTAAACAAGATCAGTCTCAAGGGGCTCTCCAGGAATCAGTTGATCAAATTAAAATGATTATTTCATGTATTAAATATAGGTCTATGTACATATCGGTAAAAGCGTTAAATATTTTTAAAAAAATCATTAATACACAGTTAAAATAAAGGTTTATACAAAATGCTAAAATATTAAAATTGGCGTAGGATCAGATCAAAATATCAGATTAGTAAAATATTATATTATCATCATCATCATGTGGTAGGCCTAATTATGAGTAATATGTAATATTATCATCAGTAGATCAGTAGCAATTAAACTGTCAATGTGGCCATAATTATCAAAATTGTTTCTTAGCTATCTGCTAAATACTAGAAAATTGCCATCATAAATGGCAATAAATACCGAAAATAGAAAATCATGATTATATTTATCAGCAAATACTATGTAAAAAGTTACCATCCATCATATTTTGCATAAATAGATCTATGTAATTATCAGCAAATAGTCCATTGTAGAAAATTGCTATCATATTTATCAGCATATAGTCCTAGGAAAAGAATTGTCATATTAATTATCAATATAAATGCCTTTATGCCTATTTAAATTGCCATCGTAAATGTGAGCATGCATATGTATAAAACTGACATGATAATTAGCATGATATAACATTGGCATAGCCTATGTATGACGTTGCCTCTTAATTATCAACGTTTAAGCCATGTACAAAAATTTTAATTATAATTACCAGTAGCATCAGGGAATTGTACATGCGAAAACATTATGTATGTAACAATAACATTCATTTGAATGGGACATGTCCAATAATGTAACATAGATAATCATGCACAATGCGAAATCACAGATAGCTATACTTCATTGTCACTGCGTAAGAAATAATTATTGACTGTCTGAGTATGAATATGAACTTTGCCGGTAGAGTGCTTCAACAATAGTTCTCATCGGTAGATTGCCTCGCCCATAGAATACTTTATTGGTAAGAGCTACACTTTGTTTTTTATAAGATCCGGTAAAATTCAGGCTCAGTGTCCTTATTTTTGGGTAAATTTCAGGCTCAAAATTTTCTTATTTTGCTCTTATTTTTGCACACTTTTCAAGCATAGAAAATTATTATTTTACAGTCATTATATTACTTTACTGTATTATAGAGGGTATTACATGGTAACACCTACTGCAAATAAGGTACAGATAGATTTGTTTTTTTTTTTTCTTAAAAAATAAAAAAATAAAAACCTCATTTGACATTTTACCTCAGCCTCAAATTGTTGTTACTTTTTAAAAGATTTCAGCCTCATTGTTCTTATAAAATGTGTTCTTAAAAAAAAAAGTGTGTCCCTGATCAGCAGAGCAAGAGTTTTGGCTGCCAGTACAGATGGTGCCTCAGCTGCTGGTAGACCTACATCCTTTGCTCTTTCTCCATTATCATGGTCATTGGTTTGTTTTTTTATTAAATTTATTTGCCCTTCCATAAATATCTATTCTGTTATATTTTTATGTAGCATCCACCCTCTAAAACTTGTATACAACTGCCCCACTATAACCACAATTATCACATATGGATATTGAGCGGCACTTGCTGTCAAAATAGGACACATAGAGAAGGTATGCCATGCCGATAAAAATAGCTCTGTGGTGATAAAAGGGTATTTAACATTAAATATTACGACCCCAAATAAAAATAAGTTTCTTAATTTGGGTACACTGGAAAACCCACTTTCTTGTGAACCATCATATTTTGTACAAATAGATCTATATATTTAGCAGCAAATAGTCCATTGTAGAAAATTGCTATCATATTTATCAAGTGCAAAACCTACCTTTGCTAAAAGTCTATTGTACTGATGGAAAAAAAAATACTACTATACCACTCATACTATTTAACTATGGTTACCAATAGTTTTCAAATGATAGTACCTTCTTTGGTATGGAGATAAACCTCAACTGGAGATAATTAAAGATGATAATAAATATATGAGATAGTTTTCAAATAACTTTGCATACAATTGTATTAATAGAGCAATTGATTAAGAATAACTTAAGAATGGCTTCATCATAAACGTATGAGGCATGCCATCCCAAAACCAGCATACTGTCTCTACACTACACTGTTTTTTTTAAAGAACTAGTAAAATTTTGCCCAGGCACAGTGTTTGCCCAAGCAAAATGTTCTTATTTGGTTATTATAATTACACACATTTTCAAACATACAAAATTATTATACAATCATATATTATTTTACATCTTCCTGGTATATTTCTGTACTGTCACACCTATTGCAAATAAGGTACAGATACGATTTGTTAGCTTTTCAATTTTTTTTTTTTTAATAAACACCTCATATGACATTTTACCTCAGCCTCAATTTGTTCTTATTTTGATCTTATTTTAAAAGTGAGCCTTAGTGTTATAAAGTGTGTTCTTATGAAGAAAAAAAGTGTAATTTTTAAACTCAGCAGTAATGGAATGATGTTTTTCCCAACCTGACATGTTATCATTCTCAAATACTTGTGAAAAAAATCTTGCAAGTGATTTGGGTGGGAATTGAACCCGCAACCTTCAGATAACTAGCCTGGTGACTTAACCACTAGACCACTGAGTATGTAAATTTACATAGAAGACATACAAAGTGGATAATTTTATTTACCAGTAATTTAATGTACACCTCCGACATTTAAGATAAAATATAATGTAGGCCTATATATTTTAATGTATTTTAATATGGAAACACTCCTATGAATTAACTTGAAATGGTGGTATATACGCGAATTGGAGTGATGTACATACAGAGATTATTATTGGAACACAAATGACTGTACCATAAGCTATAATCCCAAGGCGCTAAGTATAGCACTCTATACATCCTGCCAACCCTTCCAATTTATGTTTGGACTACGGTTTCTATTGTCTATTCCAACCGTTACTTTCAAAACACCCATTGGCCAACATTATTTTGAATACGAATGAGTGTTTTGAGTGGATTTTATATTAATTTATTTAATAGGGTTGGCATTTTTGAAGTGTGTGAATATTCTGCAGTTCAGATTTTATTTCTGTGAATTGAAGATTTGAATTCAGTGAAAAAACCCCTTCTTACACAGTAAAAACCCCTTTGGCGACTTGGGTTCTATTTTTGGCTGATTCTAACTGAATGTAATGTTTTCGCAGTAGCCATTGTACTTAGAAATTGGGAATGAAGTTCAGTATTCATTGTTCACATACAATCTTATCTGTGCCTTAATGTGCTTTTTCTATAATCAATTTTTTTTAATGATATGTTTAATGAGTGACAGTCCTATTGTTTTCAGCACTTCATTTTTTAAAATATGATTCTTATTGTTCATTATTAACATTAAAAGTGCCTCATTTGTACTTTCAGAAGTCTCTAAACATGGTTTGATCACAATGCTATATTACCTTGTAGATAAACAGAAAACAAGAACATCTTTAAAAAGATTTTTATCACTATTATTATTAATTTCTCTAAATTGGACTTAAAGAGAATATCTTTTGTGTTATTTTCCCCAACGTATTTTCTTTTAATTGTTCTCTATTTTCTCCATTGTCTAAGTTCCCCTTAAGGCACGTTTTAGTAACATATTATATAGTCTAGTGACAATAACTTGCAGATTGTACTTTCAGAAAATATGTTTCTTTTATAATAAAAATTATAGTTTACATCATTTGAGGATGAGGGTATAGGGTAGAATAGGTGATTGGTGGGGTGCCATATATTAGTGAAACTTGTATAAGATTATGATCGTTTCATTTACCAAATAAAGTAATTGTGTATTAGTATACAATACCTTGAGAACAGTAGGTTATACATTTCATTAATTTATGGGAGATTGCAAAATCAAAAGATATTATGGAGAAAAAAAAATACTATTATGATAGCACAAACCAGTATATACTGTACATACAATACACAACTAATTTAGTTTTGAAGCCATTCACCCAAATTTGAATGAGCACAGCCTGGCAAATATTGCCTTTGTTATTAAAGGCTGAGACAACTTGTTTAAGAGGTAGTACTGCTTATCGACAACAAAACAATATCATATATGGCTATAGAGAAAGCAACCAAGTTGGTCCCTAGTTTATTGTGAGATCATCCCTGAATTCATGAAACTGATTTACAGCGGGACCATGGGTAATACTTTTGGTATGGTGTTTTGAGCTGAGCTCACTTTCGCAGCTGTGAGACATGTCACCGAGGCCTTTCTACAGTACCATCATATTCATAACAATAACATTACTCTTCAAAATTGTTTTGCATTTGACACCTATTCTACAAACAGGGGATCTCATCGAATACCTTACAGTTTCACATTCAATAACACTTATTACAGAATGGAAAGGTACTTTTAAACCAAATCTTTATAAAGATTTAAAATATATGATACTTTAAGGGGTGTGGCCAGGCCCGTATCCAGCTTTTTGAATGGGGTGGGGGGTGCGTTTTGCGAGCGCAGGAGCAACCAGGCTGGGGGACAGGGGACCGCCCAGGGCCCCCGGTAGGGTGCAGGGGCCGAAGGGCCCGGAAAAATTTGCTTTCTTACGTCCTAGTAGACTAATTTGAAGGCATTTTATCATGTTAATCTCTATATGTCCATGAACACAGCGATAGGGCCTATCAAAAAATTACCAGTGGAGGACATGGAGAAACAAGCAAATTGTTTCCCAAATGAAAAACACTACTGTATAAATTCGTAACCAGTACGAATTAAAAATTCAAAATCAATTCTGCTTTTAAATGAATAATAGCAAAGTTTGATATAAAGAGTGGATTAAAAGCGACTGTAAATGAGCTGATTCAAACAACTAGAAGCATTTGAAACAAATTAATCAACATTTTTATTCTTGGCATCGACAGAAAACATATACAGAGGTATAAGCATAATTATACTGTATGTATACGCTATCTATCCATTGAACCCGTGACGGGGTATACTGTATAAAAGGATCATCATGATACGAGTAACGTTGTACATTTTAATAGCAACATCACTTACATTTTTTTATAAAAGCACATTTTATAAGAAGAATGAGGCTGTCGAAATTGCGGAAAATTAAGAACAAAATAAGAATAAATTAAGGCTAAGTTAAAATGCCACAAGTGAGTTTTTTATTTTTTAGTAGTAGTAGAAAAACCATTATGACAGGAACGATTATACTTGTCTAAACCGGGTGTCATTCTAGCATTTTGACTTCATTGCTATACACTGACATACCGGCTGGTAGTTAGGGGGAGATACACCTAGACGATAACGTGCATATAACGTGTGTATGTTTGTTGTGTTATGTTGCTGGCAGTACAAAAGATTGCGCGTGTGGAGTCAGCGCTCTAGTATTCTTATTGTAACTCATTTGTACATTCATACAATCTTAATACTGTACTGTTATGTGATTCATTTTATAATGATTCTGGGAACAAGGTCACATTTATTTTTTTTTATAATTAGTGGACGTTTTTCGATTTTGGGGGGGTGCGTACGCACCCAACCCACCCCACCTGGATACAGGCCTAGTGGCCTTGCCGTTGGCTTGGGTGTCTGGGGCAGTCAATATCCCCAAGTAGCTGACTTATTGAAGGCATATATTATATATTGTTTTGATGATCTTGAACATGGACAAAGTACTTCACATTAACTGACCACACAAAACTTTGGGCATAATAAGATAAAGCATTGTGGTTTTCATTCCCATAACTGTCTGAGAACCATCTCAAAATTGTTGTGGGATGCTATTACTAGTGTTTTTTTTTTAAATTTCTATAACATGATATGTGCTGGCTTACAACAAAAGTCATTAATTAATTTAGAAAAATTATAAGAAAATATTGGAATTCTGCGAGACTAATCCATAGTAAATGTGTATATTGTTTAACGTGAGTCTCATCTGAGAACAACTGTATGGAGGGTTTGCTTTTTTTGTTGGAAAAAAAATCTTGTGCAACACTTGGCTAGCAGATACACTTTTGTTTTATTAGAACCCAATAAAATTTTCACCAGGCTCAGTGTTTTAACATTGTTGCCAATTTCAGTCTCAAAATGTTTGTATTTTGTTCTTATTTTACACACTTTTCAAAGGTAGAAAACATTTTACTTCAACCTCAATTTTTTCTTATTTTGTATACAATTTCAGCATTGGTGTTCTTATGAAACTTTGTTTTTTCAAACAAAAAGTGTAAATACTTAGTTATTTGCTACATTGCAGCTGCTGAAATATCAGAATAATATGCTCAGAATGTTTATATCTTAACTGATATAGGGGATGAGAGCAAAGTCCCCCTCTTATAAAATGAACAATCTGAACTGTTGTTCAGTTGTTCTTAATTTAAGTCGGCCTAGGCCTATTGTATTTTAAACTCTGAACATAGGCCAAGGTCTATATTTATGTATTGTTACCAAGATAGTATACCGGTACCTTACAATTAGGAGGTCTAT
>NW_022712725.1:629301-638066 GCF_011630105.1 Anneissia japonica
GTACAAAAGATTGCGCGTGTGGAGTCAGCGCTCTAGTATTCTTATTGTAACTCATTTGTACATTCATACAATCTTAATACTGTACTGTTATGTGATTCATTTTATAATGATTCTGCGAACAAGGTCAAATTTTTTTTAAAAAAATAATTAGTGGACGTTTTTCGATTTTGGGGGAGGTGCATACGCACCCAACGAACCCCCCCTGGATACGGGCCTGGTGGCCTTGCCGTTGGCTTGGGTGTCTGGGGCAGTCAATATCCCCAAGTAGCTGACTTATTGAAGGCATATATTATATATTGTTTTGATGATCTTGAACATGGACAAAGTACTTCACATTAGCTGACCACACAAAACGTTGGGCATAATAGATAAAGCATTGTGGTTTTCATTCCCGTATCTGTCTGAGAACCATCTCAAAATTGTTGTGGGATGCTATTACTAGTGTGTTTTTTTTTTTAAATTTCTATAACATGATATGTGCTGGCTTACAACAAAAGTCATTAATTAATTTAGAAAAATTATAAGAAAATATTGGAATTCTGCGAGACTAATCCATAGTAAATGTGTATTAACGTGAGTCTCATCTGAGAACAACTGTATGGAGGGTTTGCTTCTTTTAGTTGGAAAAAAATTCTCGTGCAACACTTGGCTAGCAGATACACATTTGTTTTATTAGAACCCAATAAAATTTTGCCCAGGCTCAGTGTTTTAACATTGTTACCAATTTCAGTCTCAAAATGTTTGTATTTTGTTCTTATTTTACACACTTTTCAAAGGTAGAAAACATTTTACTTCAGCCTCAATTTTTTCTTATTTTGTATACAATTTCAGCATTGGTGTTCTTATGAAACTTTGTTCTTTCAAACAAAAAGTGTAAATACTTCAGTTATTTACTACATTGCAGCTACTAAAATATCAGAATAATATGCTCAGAATGTTTATATCTTAACTGATATAGGGGATGAGAGCAAAGTCCCCCTCTTATAAAATGAACAATCTGAACTAGCAGTAATTGTGTTCTTAAATTTAAGTCGGCCTAGGCCTATTGTATTTTAAACTCTGAACATAGGCCAAGGTCTATATTTATGTATTGTTACCAAGATAGTATACCGGTACCTTACATATAGGAGGTCTATTCTAAAGATATATGTTTAAAAATAATCATAACATTAATTTATTATTATGATAAAATTATTATTATAGCAACAGTAACAGCAGTAATATGGTGATAATTTAAATTAGGTGCCATTTAAATTGCTCTATGCCAGAAGACTGATCATGCATACACTGAATGAAAATGACAAGTACGGAGGCTAAATTGCAACAATAATTTGCAATAAAATTCTATCAATCAAGAATGTATGGAATGAAGGTGAGAAGACAAAAAAAAAAAAATGTAAAACGTATCTGAACCAAAAACGAGGCCAGACGAATACTTAGCATATAACTGAAATGGCAAAACTAAGAGACATTCTCAACAAAAAAACAGTTCTTTTCAGAACTATCTACTTGTGTACCGCAAGCATTTATTATTACTTCACCTTGCAAACCTTCAAACCATAAAACTAAATTTATTTTCCATGTTTTATAAATTGAGCATTTTTAAAGGCATGATCAGTTGGTAGACTAAATTTAGGCTGCAGCATTGGCTCTTTCAAGATAAGGAATACAATACTCATTTTGCACATTTCGTTTAACCTCTAGCTTTATATAGACCCACTATACTGCCACACAACCTTGCATATTATTGTACCTTGACATATATCTTTTACTGTACAGTATGTTGCCCTAGCTAATCCCTGGTAGTTATTATGTGGCATATTTCTGATTATTTTATCAAATGTCATAAGATATTAATACTTCTCAACTGTTACTATTATTTCATCTAATAAAAGGAAATTTTATAAATAAATTCAAAGAGATGTTTTAATATAAATCTGTTTTGAACTTTTGATTGATCGGATAGAACCGGAAGCTGTGAAGCTCCATATGGTATGTACTGCATATTGATGATAGAAACCATAATGACACGTAACTGTTAACACATTTATGGTAGTTTCTTTCATAAACTACAGTATTTTTGTTTGAGTTTGTTTAGTGTTATTAAGTTAGTTTAAGATTTAAGTCTAGTTTAGATATTTGTGTGTTTAAACAATTGTTTGATTTGTTTATTTTAAGTCATAATATATATATTATTTTAGTTTAAGGTTATGTTCACACACACGGTGTAAGACTGGCGTAGCTTACGCCAGGCGTAAGCTAATTCCAAAGTGTTCACACAAACGGCGTTCGCTATATTAACGCTGGCGTTAAACTAGTACAGTAGTAATATAGGCCTATGGGGGAATAGTTTTAAGTTTTAAATAATGTACGGGTTCTTAACTATAGTAAAATTAACAGTGCATCAGTATAAAACTTTTAAATCTGTGAATTGTTCGAAGTGAACTTATATGATTATTGTATTTTAAATGAACAATTTTACTTTGATTTTTCAGCTAGCATTGTTGGTGTTGCAGGTTTTAATAGACAGTCTAAATAGGTTAAATATCTTACAAAACACAATCAACAAATCATATACATTATAACTAAGTAAAATGCAATAGAAAAAGAAGCTTATTATTATTATTACCATACACAATTCATGTCCGCCACTTAAACAGCATGAAGATATGCATTATGTAGAACCCAGTTTTTAAAAAAAACCCATAATATGGGCCAATTAAATATGTTTGTGTACTTTTTATTGTGACTTAAAAGGTTTATTGAAGGTACATCTATAGAAAAACTAATATTAAAACAAAATGTAATGGATACAGATTTAATTTTGTCTGATTTTGATCTGCGCTGTTTTCTCATAGTTAACGTCAGTTAAGATTTTAGAAAGTTGGTAATTTTGTTAATGTATCCGTATCCATGCATTTTGAAACCTTGCAAAGTTGCCATTCTGGTTTTTACCTTCTAGCTATGGATTTGTGATTTAGTTATTTTAATGAACGTTTGTAAATATTGATTGTTGTGTCACTTTATTTATATTAATGTACTATGGAATATTTTAACTGTGACGATTTAATGAACTTTTTTTTTCTATTTGTATTTGATCAACTTGTAATTTTAACTGCATATTTTACGTACCGTCCTTTAGCAATATTTTTTAATTCTTTGTATATTTTTTCATGCAGGACCATTGTTAATAAAAGGTAAATAACATCTACATGTATCCTGGGTAAATAAGTTTTAAATAAAATTAATAAAAATAAACAAAATTATCACCACTGATTGGCAGTTTGAATGGTGTAGCAAAACAAAATAAATTGGATTTACAATAGAAATAAGAATTATATTAATAATAATTAATAATGATATTGATAATAATAAAAAAGAACACATTTTAATGTAACAAAATAATGAGATAAGAGGTAACTGTAATAAATGCAGTTCAAGGTAAGAGAACTCAATTAACAATTGAGAACAATAGAAAACTAACAATTGCGCAGAGAGAATTCCTTGTTCAGCATTCCTTCACACAAAATTATATATTAATGGGCTATACCATATTTTCAATATACTGTATATATAATTTTTAAATAAACATTATATGTAACAAATTGTTACAATATTCAGTGTATGGTTTATCTTTTTATATAATTACATTATTTATGTAATTATAAAATCAAGTGGTGAGAAAAATTAACTTTAACCTTATGTAATAGCTGGCCTCCATTGTAGGTGACATTTGACTGTGTTTTGCAAGATTTCTTAGAGTTATGTAAACAATGGTAGTATAGCTTCTGCAGTACCATACATCATAAATTTCTTTGTATGGAAATTGTATTGCTGTTAATAGTCCTCTGTAGTATGCTAATAGGGTGCTAATATGCTTCATTAGCTAACTTATATGTTTCCATCTCTAGTCTAATTTGCTCATTAAATTTTACTTGTTTCATCCACCAAAATAACTCATACCATCCTGACAACAGGTCAACAGCTGGTTTGTGATTACTGTATGTAGAATTATTATTATTAAATTTGAAAACATACATGAGGGCATTCTGAGGCTAAGGCTGTGGATTAAACAAGGAGGCTCGACAGGACGTGGCTTTGATCTGAAAATGTTTACTATCCTAGGCTGCCTGTAACTATGATGTCACAATCTCTTTATCCAGTCATTGCTCAGTATGGTGAATATAATTTGTAGGCCAATAATGATGATACTGCAAGTGGCACGTAGCACACATGGTATTTTTTACAATACTTTTATGAACTGCATAATGTACATAACACTAAATATATACTGTTGGAGCTAAAAAAAAAAAATGTGAAAAATAGAATTAAAATACTTATATTTAAGTACCACACATACCGGTAGTATTTATACAATATCCACTTTATGATGAAAATGAAATAAAATGTACATAACACCAGGGCATTGTTACACTGATTAAAAGATATTTACAATATATAAATATAAAAATGAAAATATAAAAATATAAAATATAAATGATATAAAATATATAATGTTGGAGCTAAAATAACTTTTAAAAGTAAAATCCAGTATTATCAGATTTTAGCTGAAATTTTGAAAGAAAAATTATTCTTCACTATACCACACATGACAGTGGTGTTGGTGGCAGGACTTGCTAGAGCACTAAGCTGTCTCAATAGAAGGCCCTGTTACTTCTGGCGGAGGTCATTGGATCCAGGAAGTAAGGCCTGGTAGGGGTCCAGGAGCTAATGTCCTGGCATCTAGAAAAACTGAAAATTTGGGCTAATATTAAACTGTTCTCTATGACCACATAAATGTTTTCCTTTTTTTTGTTTTGATCCCACAAGTCATGGTCAACGAGGGCCTTAATCTGTCTCCCTCTGCTTATCCAAGACTATGTTACAGTGGTGGCACCAGGATTTGCCCAACGGGGTCCGAGGTCCCCGAAGAAAAATAGTGGGAGTGGTTGGGTATTGCTCAATATCTCGAAAGTGTTCCAGGGGCGAAGCCTCCAAAAAATATGACAATTTAGAGGTTTCAAACGCTTATTTAATCGGTTTTGGGGTCTACTAAAAAACATTTTTTCTCCCCAATGAATTGTGATTTTTTTTTTCCGCGACGGGGTGCCCTGGCCCCCGGTCTCCCGCTGGTGCCACCCCTGCAATGTTATGAAATTTTGAAGGGTTTTCTAAATCTCTGCCTAGGATATCACTTTTTTTTTTGACAAAAACATGTGACATGCCTAAATATGGTCATGATTACATCACATCATGACCATATATAGGCACTTCATGATTATATATGGGTATACAACCTTTGTTTTTTCAAAGAAAATTTATTAATCTGGACAGAGCTTTACATCTTACAATAGGCAGTAAGCATATAGGGTACCTGAAGAACTTCACTGCTTCAACGAAAGCTAGTGCTCAGTAAAATATTTGTTAGTCTTGAAAGTACTGCCTGTCTTTTTTTGCTGTTTGTATGTACACCTATAAAGTAATTAAAATTTGCCAAACAAATTCTCACTTTGCCTCAGTCTGTTATGTTTAAGTAATTCTTTATAATAAATATGGTTTATGGCTATGGCTGCCCTAATAGGTTCATGATTTGACCAACCACACATTCATTTGTTAAAATTCAATAAAAAAATTTAAAAAATTCATAGGATGCAGGTCATCCATTATTTTTTATAATCACGTTTATCTGAGCTTTTTGATATATGTTATATTTATAGCTATTTAATTATTATATTCGATCAACCAATCAACAAGTTTGAAAAGCGCAAATATCCACGGTAGAATGCAATGTTCAGTGGCGCTACGACAATGGTATTACTCAAAGTGCACATTAACTACTGAAGTTAATTAACAATACTATAATGTAAGATTATGAAAAAAAGGGGAAAAAAATTAAAAAAATTTTAAAAAGAAAAAAATTTGACAAGAGAAGGGAAAAAAAGAAAAAAAGATTGTATTTTTTTTATTGTATTATTCCTGAATTGTCTGGTCTCAATTGAGATGAGACATTAATAAAGAATAACACCAAAACATAAAACTATACACATTACAAGTCCTTTGATTGACTAATTGATTGATACTGGTATGATTAATAATTAATTATGTATATGACCAATTAGCAAGTAATCTCAGGTCCCAAATTAAATAAAGTTGCTTCTGCACATAGTTTCAAACCATCAGAATTTCAGAAATAAAGTCACTGCCAATTGATGATGACGACAGCTGCAACACTGCAAAAACACAAAACAGAAACATAAAGAACACTGGGAACAACAAATTAGTTCTATGGAGTAGCTAATCTCCACTGGGAGAGGCCAAATGAATTCTGTATTATAGTACGATAACATCTATCTGCTGAGAGCATATGTACACTGAAGAATGTTTAGCGGGATATATTATTAGGACTAGGTTGTTATGAAAACAGTTAAAGTTAAGGTATAAGATAAAGATTGAATTGACACTTAGTAATGAAAACAACCTCTAACCAGATAGAAAGTGTGAAAATCCACGCTCACCCACACATTCAATATGGTAGTTCTTAATAATACAGTAACGAAGCCATCTATTTTGTATTAGCCTAAACAAATTTATGTAGTATATTTTTATCCTCCAGTATGTGACAAATATCATTTGCTGTTTGTTGGGTGTTAAAATGAAATTAGAATATACTAGGCCAATATCATAATCGTATTACCATTTCTGATTTGAGGAGGGATAGGTTAATGTGTCTTGTTGGAATTCACTTGTAAAACAAATTCCCTCAGCAAATCTTGCCACGTAGAGGATAGAAATAAAACCATTAAATTCTAATTTTAATGCTACTAAGACACTTAACAAGTATGAAAAAACAAAAACTAAAAACATTATAATAATAGTAATAAAATAATAATTTAGTTAATAAATTATTTAAAAGAATGTAGTTTGAACTAAAATTTAGTTAATAAGCTAAAATATATACTGAACTGTATAAGCTTGACTCTTAAGATTGTAAATTGTATAAAAAAAGAGAATTTAGATCATTACCATTGTTATATGAGGCTTCAATTTTATCAAACCACAACCCTACCCCAAAATGCAACACACTGTACTGTAGGCATACTGACTACAAAATTATGAATTTTACATGACCAGATAATTTTCCATTCTAATTGAATATTGTCTGTGGCACCTGGGGCTCATCATAGTATACTCAAGGAATGAAGCAACACAATGTATACACCAATAATCAATATCAATATAGTACAGTACTTACAAATAGTAATAGCACAGTGTCCAGGATTGTTATAAAAAAAAAAAACTCATGTATATTGCCACAGTAGAATGTAAGTAATGTCAAACAGAGATTATCAGATGAATGGGCATACCTACTAATTATAAATCCACTGGTAAGATAATATACTATTTATTATATTAACAATGAGAATGATTAACTATATGGATTAAATGTTACAGGTATAAATAGTAATAGCACAGTGTCCAGGATTGTTATAAAAAAAAAAACAAACTCATGTAATTGCCACAGTAGAATGTAAGTAATGTAAAACAGAGATTATCAGATGAATGGGCATACCTACTAATTATAAATCCATTGGTAAGATAATATACTATTTATTATATTAACAATGAGAATGATTAACTATATGGATTAAATGTTACAGGTAGTTTACCTAATAATCATAAATGGATAATATATCTGATATCTGCACAAGAAATAGACTGAATAAAGTAAACCAAACAAATACAAAGAGAGGGATTAGGCCATGTGTAAGCCTTAGCAATTAAAGATTTATACAGGTATTGTTTCGGAAAAACCAAGTAGCTAAAAATAAGGGCTATGGATAAGGGTTGTCACATTTATTAGCCAAACCTAATTCTATCATTAATTACAAGAGGACACTTAGTAGTTTATGAAGCAGAACAGAAATCACATAATCAACTATACTATAATAATAATAATAATATGTGGCAAAGACAAGCCAAACCAGTCACTCGTCGCAAATCGTGTTTCAGAGAAAATGGTCAAAACATGCTAGAATGTCAAATTTTTAAAAATCTATTTTATTGCACTAAACTAACATTTATATATCTATACATCATTCTATGCTGTTATTTTCCCCATTTTCAATGTTAAAAAAATAATTTTAAAGGATTTAAAGATAGTTTCTACATGAGAAATGCCTGAAATCATAAACTTTGAAGGCTGATTTCTCATATATAGTTCTTTAAACAGCTGTGTGATTAAACGCTTGTAACTTCATAAGGAAATGTCCGATTTGAATGATTTTTTTACCATTTTATAGCTATTATTTTACACTCTAACACTGTATTAATAACTCAAAATCGATTTTTGCGACAAGTGACTGGTTTGGCTTGTCTTTGCCACAATCTTCAACCTTTTAACACAAAGTATATACTTTATTTATACACGGCAACTGTAGTTCGCCCTCCAATTAAAGACCACCTTTGGAACCTGAAAATTTAGGGTTGTCTCGGGGTTGGTCTAAAATTAAAGGGTTAGCTTTGTGTTAAAAGGTTGAAGATTGTTATTTGGGTCTTTAGAAAAGTTGTCTGAAGGGATCTCAGAATTACAGGGGTCTCAAATTGGAGGGTGCACTGTATAATAAGGAACTTTCGTTGATGAACTATGTTTGATATGATCTTTAACATCATGTTCCCTGCATTTTAGCACTGTAATATTATCAATTTGACTTTACATTATATATATATATATATATATATATATATATATACTGTATATTATATAT
>NW_022712725.1:638085-642228 GCF_011630105.1 Anneissia japonica
TTATACCTAAGGAACTCAGTGGCGGATCTAGGATTTAGCAATGGGGGTGGATAATGGGAGGTGAGAAGGCACAAGCAGGGGGGGGGGAGGTTTTGGGAGAGGCATCCCCTCACATTTGAGATTTTTTTGTAATTAGTAGACTGCTAGACGATCTTAGGTGGCATCTGAAAAGAAGTAAGCTTAAAATAGAAAGTGTATGTTTTACCAGAGTACATGAGAAGCACACAAACAAGACGAGTGACCATTTTATTTTTCGCGGTAAACGAAGAGGGGTGGCTAGCCACCCTATTCACCCCCCTAGATCCGCCACTGGAACTGCAGTTGTACTGTAGTATTTGTGAAGCGTGGTTGCAAATACAGAACATTATTAGAAATTTGTTTCAAAAGATGAAGATGACTTGATCAGACCCCTTTTCTTTTCATATTACCACTACACACACATTCATAGACAAGAGTGGTTGGTACCAGTTTACTGGGTAGTGCAGACACAAAGAGACCCTTAGGGGAGAAGCATGTTACTTTACTAGTCACACCTTGAGTGCTTTGTGGCTATGGCATAAATCACTATATATTACATTACAGTGCTAACAGGCAGTGAAATATCTAAGCAGAGAGAAAGGGCGAGGGGAAGACAGTATAGGCTTTCAATCTCTAATGTTGAGTCGCCGAGTGAATAAATACGGTAAAAATTATGTATAAAAGTTTTTTGGTAAATAATTAATGAACACTTGTCATGTCGTATTAACTGTGTTGAACCTTTCAGTTACATTCAAGTGGCATTATAACACAATCCCACATTCAGCAGGCTCATATAAATGTTTATATTAACAGGCATAATGTCAGTAGAATAATAAATATCAGTTCAAATATGTACAGTAGTAGTCTATAATAGTACTAAATATAGTAATGGCAATAGTAATAATATAATACATTTTTGATCCGTTTGAACTGAAACCTTTTAGGTGAAATAGGGTATATGTCTTTGATATGTACTATACTCCTTAAATGTCAATTTACCCCCAATGGATATTACATACAGTGTTCCAACTGATTATGTCACCCGGTTTTTTGTATGCCTTATGTTCATTCATGTTTGAAATGTTATTTATTTATTTATTAAACTTAAAATGTCAAACTTTCAAATATGCCACTTAACACTAACATTTAAGTTCAAAGTTATATCATGGACAAGTACCCTTTAAGAAATATTGAAAACATAATTACACATAATAATATTATTAATAAAATGACAGTAAAATATACCAGCATGTTGTAACTCATTTTAGAATGGAAATGGAGGAAGATTGTGCCTAGACCCTGGCTTCCGACTGACCACCAATGATAAAATTAATCATAAATAAATAAAATTTAAATATTTAAAATTATATTTTATGACAGACTGATTATCCTAGAATTCATTACACCAACACTATACAATCTTACATATTCCATAAATGTAAAGATTATAATTTATTTATTAATTTCTACATACTGGTTTTAATATCTCTATATTAATTTTTCATCATACTGTCTATTACTGTAATTGTATAAAAGGCCCTTAGAACAATGGTATTTATCATGTGTTTCTAGATCATCTCATTTTACATTCTCATCTAACATAGATAAGGTAAGCTCTCCCATACAGTACTCATAGTTTAACTATGCATGATTACTGTATGTCAAAGGTTATGTCTTATAAACAAACATCAAAACCAATGGTTTAAACCATCATCTGCAATTTTAAGCATGATAAATATCTGGGGGAATAAATAAAAAAAATTAAGTGCTCATCTGAAAGGCTCATCTAAAAGGCTAAAGTTATTAACTTCCAGTGAAAAACACATCAAAATTATTTAGTTTTTAGTCATTTACAAGCATTTTACTAAAAAAAATCCTGAAATTTATTACCAGCAATTTTACCGTTCTATGCAAAGGTTAGTACTGTTCATTGATTAGAAGAAAAAAATTCTAATGGACCTTTTCAGAGTGTCAATTAAACTTAACTGACCAAGGCCTGGAATAATCATGTCTCACAAACACACGTGTTGTACCACAAACGCCCGTGTTTGCGTATGTTTTTAAACTGTCCTTTTATGGGACCTTAGCAACAGTATCCAAGGGGCGGGGCTTAGCGGAAAGGTCCATTTTTTATTTATTTATTTCACGAGGGTAGCTCTAACAGCTGCACTACAGTAGTACAGCTGACTTGAAGAGGCCCTCGAAAGAAAAACAATACATAAAAATATATAAAATACATTAAGAATACCTTGCCAATAAGATATCTTGCCTTTCAATTTCAAAAATAATATTTAAAAATACAAAATAAGAAATTTAACAATATCACCAATCTTTCTTTTTTTTTTTTTTCCTTCACATCCAACAGCAAGTACACTCGCCACTTACAGGATGAGAATGATGCTTTATAAACCAAGTCTCTTTATGAGGCTTAGGGAGTGGAGTTGATTTAATTTGCGAGAAAAAGTCCTGCTGTGACGGGAATTGAACCCAGGACCCTGGGATTAGAAGGCAAGCTCTCCACTCCTCTCCAGAACTGTGATTTGAAATATGAGCATTGAAACTACAGAAGGGCAATATTTACTCAGTACAGTACAGTAGTTGCAAATTCTATGATTTTCTATATAAGTATCATGAATCTTATTGTGAGAGGAGTTTTTAGTCATGAGAATAGCATTGTGAGAAAGGTTTGGATGGTGCTTTATAAGAATGCAGACATTTGGAGGATATGAACACCAGATTCTCAAATTAAAAAGCGAGTATTTTACTCATATGCTATGTAACACCAAGGAGGTATAAAATAAATAATAAATACCACCTTGGTAGCACTTAATTATTGGCAAGGTATCTTATTGGCAAGGTATCTTATGCATTATATTTAGATCTGCGACAGATTCAACAACGACATTAAACCAGTATTCCAGCCAGAGCCTCTGACGGACTCAATAACAACATGGATGTTTGAGAGCATGGAAAAAGAAAAGCTTATCAAGGATGGGATGTTGTACTGTACAGTACATAGCACGGTGGCATTTTCCTGCCTTACAGAATAATTAAGAACTGCTTAACTAAAACTAGGGCGTATTGCTATCGGCAGTCTACAATCAATGCCACTATAATTGGGATGGTCCAAACTATGGTTGAATTGGTTAGCAGGCTTTTACATTTGTTTAGTCTGCTCTGAGAATGCCATAATTGATTTATAAACTACAGGCCTCCCTCTAATTAAAGACCCTCCAATTAAAGACCACTTTTCTTCGGTCCCATATTAACAAATGTCTTTTATCTTTATTATTATTCTAATTAGAGACCAAAGGTGCTTAAGCCCATGGAAACACCAGTCCGAAAAGTGGTCTTTAATAGGAGGGGGACCTGTATCAATACTGCCTTTCGGAAAGGTAGAAAACATGCTTATTAACTATGTTATATGAGCTTTTGTTAATATTATGTGCATTATTAAAAACACTATAGTACTAATATGGATTCATTTTGCTATACTGAATGAGGTCTTAGCTAAGACTTATAAACAATGGGATATATCTTGTATAAACAATAGGATATCTCTTGTATAATATCTTCGTATTGAATTAATACTGATTTTGTAGTGACAATTTCTGCTGTACAGCTGCTCTTTGTAAATGTATTTTTATACCAGAATAAATGAAAAATTGGCTACCATAAGGCTGGTTATCATTTACCTGTTTATAACAACTTCAAGAATTCATTTATACCTTATTTGGAGAATCTGCCGTGCAATGATAATTATCGTTTTTAATATAAATATTTTTTTAAAGTTTTATTATGCCTGCTGCCCTCATGAAAACTCCCAATGAGAAATTTATTTCTTTCTCACATTTAACAAAATATTTATAAATGATTTATCAATTTGCTTACTGAACTATTTACATGCAGTCACATTCTTTAAATCCAGGCTCTGGAGGAAAAACAAATTTTGATATGTACAAACTGATTTGACAAAAAACTCAAACGTTTATGTATCCCATTAACCGTTCTTGAGTTTTTCGTTTTTTGTCGAACACCCTGTTTGTGTCTTGGAAAAACCAGTTCTACAACATTTTTTTTCTTTTCCGGAGCCTGGCTTTTAATAGGATTTTGAGTGAAGCCCAC